>NC_044909.1:21532604-21832604 GCF_001633185.2 Quercus lobata
AACCCTAAGAAAGTACGTAGCCCAAACCCTAGTCCAAGGCCCTTTAATTGAAAATTTCTTCTTTTTTTTTTTATTTTTTTGGAAAGAATTAGAAAGAATTGAATTTTTTTTTTTTTTTTGAAATATGAAGATTTGTTCATTATCAAAAAGTGAAGAAGATGAAGATGGAGTAAAAGTGATGAAGATTTATTCATGATGATGTTTTTTGAAAAACCTATCCTTTGAATGAGAACAACTTTGGTTGGGAGTTGATGCAGATTACTGGATAAGTCCTTGCTTAATTCCCAATGCCCCTAGTTTGAGGCATATTCCATGCTTAAATTGAAGTTGAGTTCATTTGATGTTGCAACAATTGGGGAACATGAAAGAAGATCACGGTCCGTCATCATTGGTTCCTGCAAAAAGGCTTTCTTTCTCTAGCTTGTTAGAAACCAATTATCCTGAAAACTTGCATACAATATAAATAGGCCAATGCTCTAAGTTTAAACATGCTTAATGCAAAACAAATGAGTTTAGCCTAACATGCACCCAAACAATTTTGTCACATTATTTTGACTTTGTTCTCCAAGGTTGTTTGAGTGAAAGGGATCGAGCCTCTGCAAGGTTGCCTATGTACCTCTGTCACAGAGGATCAGGTCAAGACGTAGTTCAAGAGAACTGGATTTTGAAAAAGATTGATTTTTTTTTTTTTTTTGAAATGAGATTTCTCTTTCTTTCTTCTTCTTCTTTCTTCTTCCTCTTTTTTTTTTTTTTTTTTTTTATTTTTTTAATTATGAACAAGAGGTGATCCTTTGAACAACCATTTTGGCAAATCATAGTGTTTAAGAGTCAAACAAATCTCTTTGATTAGGAAGGATCAAGATCATTAAACTCATGTAATCAAATTTGCCTCTTCCTTTTGAACATCATCAGGTTAAGTCTCCAAAGGCAATCAAGAAATGAAATGTGATAATATTTATGAATCACATTGTTGGGTGCAAACAAGGATAGTGCTCCAAGTTTGGAAGTTCTTTTGAGTCATTTTGTGGATTTGAGAATTTGAGAAATTTTTTCTCGGACATGTCATCCTGCGGGGTTTGACAATTTTAAGCATTTTTCCTTTTTAATTCAAGAGAAAATATTATTAGAGTTTAAGATGCGCCTACAATTAGTAAGACTTTAAGGAGGTCTTATTCATGGGTTGTAATGTAGGCTGGGTTTGGGTTATGAAATGAAAGATATAAAAGGCTCAAAATTCCCTATGATGTTTCCCCCAAGTATTCATTACTCAAAAATCAAGTATTGGTGGAGTTTTCTCATTTCTTCTTTGTTATCTTCTCACTAGTCTTCATTGGTCACTTGTATCAACAATCGTTTTTATGCTCATTCCTTTTGAATCATATCTCTAGACTTTCATCTGGTAAAATTGTTCTCTTTTTAGGTTGCTTCTTCAAGTTTCCAACTTGGTAGGATTTTCCAATTTTTTTTTTCTTTTTTCTTTTCTTCTTCTTCTTTTCTTTGGCCCTAACTTTTGCCTAGACCACCCTTTTGGGTTTTCAGCCTAGCGGTTTTTTTTTTTTTTTTGGCCCTAGCTTTTGCCTAGACCCCTTTTTGGGTTTTTAGCCTAGCGGGCTTCTTTTCTTTTTCTTTTTTTTCTTTTTTTTTTTTGGTCTTTCATCTCTTGATTGAATGAACTTTTGGGGACCTTTTGCCCTCCTTGTATTTCTCAGTTTAATGATTTTTGGTCATTTTGATGCACTCTCTAGACTTCTTTCTTGCCTCAATGCACTTGCACCTTTCTGTGCTTGATGAATCTTTTCCTTTTTTGATGAAATCTCTTTTAGATGAATCTTGTATTCCTCTTGGTATGATGAATTTTAGGCTCTTCAAACTTGATGCACACCTTTTTGTTTTCTCTCACATTGATGGAATTTCATTTCTCTTTCCTTGATTGAGTGAAAACTCCTTTTACTTTGATGATCTCTTATCTTTAGCTTAATGAGTTCTCCACTTGTCTTTCATGTCTTTTAGGAGAGCTTTATCAATTAGCTTCAAAGATACAAGGTCGACTCCTCTTCAACATGAGATTTAAGCATGCATACTTTGAATTTTCCCACCCTAGGTTTAGATTTTAGTGGGTTCATGCAAAAAAAAGGCTAAGTGTTTAAAGGCTCAAATGGGCTAGCAATGGATAATGATCATTCTAGGTATTAAGGAATAATCTTGTTTTACCAAGACGGCCTCCTATCCCTAGTAATGCTTGCTTGTAGGCACAGTGACTCTAGCTCTTTTAATAAATTCATCTTAAAGAAAAAGAACAAATGCTCTAATGTTGTGAAACAAAAGACTTTTGAAAATTGGATCAAGTGCATGGATTCTTGGGATTTTCCAATGGATGGATTCTTTTCGATTGCCTTTTAAGACCATTTCTTCTTATATTCTAAGTCAAGTAGCAAAAGTTTTTACATGGATCAAATGAAATTGACCATTTCTTGGTACAAGTTGATTGCTTAAGCCTTTAAACATTAAGATTTAGAAAATGTTTTGTCAAAGGGATCCTCATGTACCATTTTGAAAAGGAGACTTTTTTTCTTTTTTAACCTTGAAAGAAAAAATTGGGTCTTTTTGAAAAAGTCACTAGGAAGTTCAATGGTCCTAGTTCAAAGAATTTTTTTTTAAATGACGTAAGGGCTCAATGCCCCTAGTCTAAAGACATTTTTCATTTGAAAAATTCTCTTTTTTTTGGGAAAGATTTGGAAATCTTGATTTTTTTTTTATTTTTTTTTTGTTTTAAATATATATACACAAACAAAGCTCATTAGATGCTACATGAAATTTTTGAATTCAAAAAAACATAGAAATAAAACTTTAAGCTTAACCATGATGTTGCAAACCAAATGTGGAGTAAGGCAAAGTTGGGCCACTTGCTTCTTCTTAGTCCATTTAGGATGCTTGAGGCTTGGTGTGCTTGAACCTTGATTATGATGAAATGGCTTGGGCTTGCACTTGAAAGGCTTGAACCATATGATCATTTGGAATTTGCTTGAAATGGCTTGACCTTACACTTGGAAGGCATGTATCTTGTGAGTTTTTAGCCTTTGATGTTGCTCATGTCTATACACCTTTGATAAGCTCAAGTGTTGGGCTTTGACTAATTCAAGAAACAATTTTGGGTTTCTATACCAAGTAGAGTTCAATCATAGCCTTTAGGCTTGAGTTCATTCATAGCATACAAGGTTCAAACAATTATGATGGGCTTAAGCGTTGGACTTGGACTCATCATGGTTCAAACAACGGCCAAGCATATGCATAATGCAATGCAATTAACATGGAACGACCTAAAGGTAGGTTCTATGGGTCTTTACAACATGGGTAGAAGGTAGGTTAAAGGTCCCCACAAGCTAGGACGTCGTACCTCCCAACTTGTGACGCCAGGAGCGCTGCGTTGGTCCGAACGGTACAGTTTGTCCCTATGAACCACCATGGCATAACCATGATGATCCTTGTCGCGGTGCGTGGTAGGTTCACCGCTGGGTATGTGAGTCTCAAGAAGACCACAATCCACGGTTAATACTACCGGGCTTCCGGGCTAGCACACAAATAAAGTAAATTTCATTCAAGCAAATGATGTATGACATGCAAAATAATGACATATTAGACATATTATTTACAAAAAGTAATAAACAAACAATGACATGGTTGGCCACCATAACCTAATTGAAGCTTAGCCCTCAATATCCCCAGTGGAGTCGCCACTGTGAGAGACAGCGCCCCCGGCCCGTTTTTATGATGGGTTGGGCCAAATCCACGTAAATGGGTGGAGTCGTGTTATTGCCTCTCAAAGTGGAGGTTCGACTAGTTATATTTTTCCCTTTAGATTAAGGGTTTTACAATGGAGTCGCCACTTATTTAATTATTGGAAAAATAAGAAAACCATGAATGAAAAATTCCTCATTTTATTAATTTGAAATTGAATTTACATTGATCATAGGAAAATTACATGGTTTTGGTCCTAGATACAATCTAAGATAAAGTACATGGTTTTATTTCCTAGTTACAATCTAAAAATCAAAAATTACATGGATAAGTATTTGATCTACTAACCCTTGATCTAAGCTCGGAGGCTATGTTACAAGATGGGAAGGTGTTAGGCACCCACCTTACCCGGTGAAACCAGTCTTCTAGACTATGGTGGCTAATATTCATATCACATCATCCAATATGTCAATCAATTTGTATGTTGAATTTAATGTGTGTGCATGTGATAAACCCTAATTCAATTTATTAAGCATGACGTTTGGATTAAAAAATGAACTCTAGTGAATGTGTGTGGATAGTGATAACCTAGATTCAAGGATTTGAAGAATTACTAAACAAACATGTTTTTCATATTTTTGATGTGGATTTAAGATTAAATCTAGTGATATGCATGAACATGTGATGAACAACTAAGAACATGTGAAGAACACATAAGAACAATTAAGAACATTCAAACATATTCAAGAGAATTATCATGCTTTAATCTTAAATTCTCATCATGACAATAAAAGCAAACAGTTAGGGAAGGGGATTATACTTTCATGCAAGATCCATGTAATGGAGGAGGAGATTCTTGATGGAGGTCCTAAGGATGGAGGAAAAGAAGAACTAGGAGAGGGAGAGTGAGTCTCACTCAATAGCTTGAGTCTCAGGAAGACCAAGATATGACAAGACTACTCAACTTCACTAGAACTCAAGAGAAGAGAAGAAAGGGGGATTTTTTTTTTGTCTTGGAATGAAGGAGAGGGGGATTTATATAGTAGTGGTGGATGAAATATGAATGGAAGACCATTTAATGAGAGTTGACAAGGAATCATGAACCTAGACCTCATTTTAGCCTTTGGGGAAATCTGGTGCATTAAATGGAAAGATTGGTGGGAGTGAGGAGCAAGCCAAAATTCGATTTTCCCGTAGCTGCTGTCACAGCCTATAGAGCCAACTTTGAAAAATCATATATGTCTCAATTCTGATCGGAATTGTCTCATTCTTCTACTCAAATTGAAGCCCCGGATGTTTAGTTTCTGGGAAAAATAACCTCATTCACAGATTCAAAATATTCTGAGAGATATCAATGAAATGGTAAGCAGAGGTCATTTGTTAGAAAATGGTTTCAGCACAATTAACATTAATAAGTCCCCAAATTAGCTCCCAATTAACATTAAATGGCTCCAATCACTCCCATTTCAGACTTAATTGGCTCTAAATTTACTCTAATTAAAAGATAATTGCACAAATTACTCATTGAATAATTAATGTTTAACTATCTAGTTAATTAGATGTATGCAACTCTACCATAAAATGTAGTCCTAACCAATCAAATTATGACACATCATCGATTTCAAATTGATTATATTTATAACCAATTGAAATCAATTGTTCATAATCACATATAGTCAGACTCAATTTGTAATAGTGTATCTCAACCATTAAAACTTGATTTGATGATAACTTTCAATCTAATGGTCCGATTAGGGCTCATGACCAGTCGATTTGATCGTTACAACATCAAGATCATTTTGGTAAAATGAGATTAAGGATCTAATGACCAGAATCAAGATACATATTTCCAATGTGAAATTACCCTTTTACCCTTCATGTGAGGTTAAATACGGGTTGCAAAATAGGGTGTCAACAGAATGCCCCTCATTACAATAATTTTTTCAAAATATTTCACAAGTCACAATTATTGAGTTAGCAAGTTTTTTTAATAGTAGATAATAGCATGGTTTTAAAAACCGAACCGGGCATAGAACCGTTTTTTTTTTAATTTCTGGTTTAACCCTGGTTTTTCGGTTATTGACCGGTTTTGAGGCTTTTAACCGGACCAAATTGGCACATGGTTCCCGGTTGAACCGGTCGGACCAGCCGGTCCGGTCTAGTTTTTAAAACAGTGGATAATAGGTTCAAATGAGAATATATATGTATAAAAAAATAAAAAAAATAGTTAAAATGCAAATTGCGCCCTTCAAATTTGGTTGAAATTCATTTCAGTTTTTTAATTTTACTTTCCTTCAATAGAATTTTTTTAAGTTTTAAATTTATTCAATTTAATTTCCATTAAAAATATTTTTCTAACATAAAAAAAATAACGGTAAATTCTACAAACCTACCCTGAAGGGAATCTGGGTAACTAATTTAGTTTTCCCAACCATCTAGTTAGTAGTTAAGATTTCAAAACTATATTTTTTACTAGCTAGATGGTTGGGAAAACTATAGTTTTTGGGACTCGATTTTCATGGATTGATCACATCTGATGTGGTATTTTTTCCACGTGGCATCTACCTGGAAATCAAGTCTCTAAAACTCAATTTCTAACCCAAAAATTTTTTAAAAAAAATTTAAGTCTCATGTACAAGCCGAAATACCCAAAAACAAATTTAAGAAATCTCAAACACATCAATCCCAATCCTAAAGACTCAGATCAGAGGGAGAGAAAGAGCTGGGTCATGCGTAGCCTGGGGCTCGTGCGGCCTGGGTCTTGCGTGGCTTGGGTCGCGCACGGTGGTCTGAAGCCGATCTGAAGCCACCCACTCTGATCTCGATCTTCTCTCTCTCTCTCTTTTTTTTTTTCCTCTGGATTCTTCTCTGATGTTCTAGTGGTTCCTATCTGATTTGTTCTTATTTATAATGGTTATAAATCGAGTCTTAAAGACTAGATTTCCATGTAGTCGCCACGTGAAAAAATATGCCACATCGGAAGTAATTAGGGCATAGAAATCGAGTCTTTGATGCTCGATTTATAGGCTAAAATCGAGTCTGTTAGACTCGAGATGCTAGTAAATAATATAGTTTAGGAACCAGAACTACTAACTAAATGGTTGGGAAATTATGGTTAATTACCCATTTCGTCCCTACCCTGAAGTTTGGATTAATACCAATAAAGTCCACATCATTTAAAAAGCGACCATTTTGGTCCTTTTTCCCAAACGGCTTGTAACACCATTATTATTATTATTCTTATTATTTTGGTTCTTTGTTCTTTCCTCTTTGCAGAATCGCCTCCCTCTCTCTCTCTCTCTCTCTCTCTCTCTCTCTCTCTCTCTCTCTCTCTCTGAGTACAGAACCCACAAAGCTAGCGATCACCAACCACCGACCACCAGCAAAACCCACAAAACCATCAACCACCAGCAAAGCAACGACATCAACAAAACCCACAAACCCAGAGCCACCGACCGCCAACAAAATTCACAAACCCATTAGCAATACCGACCACCCCACAACAAACCCAGATCAGAAACACAAACCAAAACCCACAAAAAACCAACACACCCACAAAAAACCAAATTCTCTATCACCAATCCAAACCAAAACCGACCCACTACAAAACCCACCACCACAGCGCCACTGCAAAGAGGAAGAGAGAAGAGAAATTGCAAACCCACCACCACGGCGCCGAATTTGAGCAGAGGAGATTGAAATGTCGCCGGATCTGAGCAGAGGAGAGTGAAACGTTACCGGTCTAAGCGGGTTTTTGAAACTCCTCTCACTCATTACTCACTAAAACTCAAACGCACCGCTCAAAACTTAGGCGTTGATAAACCACCGTGTCAGTGACCGAAACACAAACCCGTAACAATGGTGGCGACGAACATGAAATCGGAGACGATGGCTTTGATGGACGAGGAGCGCCTTGGAGGCTGAGATGAACGCCATCATTGACCGCCTTTGCGGGCTTGGCAGCCTTGGCCTTTCTGGCAATCTCGTCGATTCCGAGGTCTTTTTCTTCTTTATCTTTCAATTTTTTGATTTTTTGAAATTGTGAGTTGTGAGTGATAATATGTACTCAGAGAGAGAGAGAGAGAGAGGCGATTCTGGAGAGAGGAAAGAACAAAGAAAAAAGAAAAAAAAAGAAAAAGTAACAGTGTTACAAACCATTTGGGTAAAAGGACTAAAATGGTCACTTTTTAAATGTTGTGGACTTTATTGGTATTAGTCCAAACCTAAGGGTAGGTTTATGGAATTTACCCAAAAAATAATAATACCGGAGGAGCGCACGGCGGTGTCACATAACGGTAAATGACATAGGAGTAGGACTGTGGGAGAATGCAAAAACGGTGCGTTGCATTTTGCCCATTTATAACGTTGAAGAGTATAGAGGATTTTTTTAGAAAATAACTATAAAATCCAAACAATATCATTAGTTAGGAAAAAACTAATTTGGTTTCTAACAATTCGAGTTCAGAGGAGTCGATTTTTGGGTTATAAAATCGAGTATATTGTACTCAAGTTTCCTGTTTTGCCAGCAGCCAGACTGTCCACGTAGGCAAGAAATCGAGTTCATTGGACTCGTTTTGTAAGGATAGAAACCGAGTTCATTGGACTTGGTTTCTAGGCCAAGAAACCGAGTTCAATGAACTCGATTTTTATTCATATAAATCGAGTTCAATAAACTTGGTTTACAAGAGCAGAAACCGAGTTCATTGGACTCGGTTTTGATTTAAAGGAAACCGAGTCCATTGTACTCGGTTTCCTTTTGGGCACCTGTCAATCATCGCAGCACTCAAAAAAATAGTTCAAGCACACAAAAAAACTTAAAAACACAAAAATAGTTCAGCACATAAAAAAACTTTCAAAACACATAGTTCTCACTCTCATTCCCTCTCACTCAGTCTCTCTCTCTCGTCTCTCTCTCACTCTCACACTCTCATTCCCTCTCACCTCTCGCTCCGTCGCCGTCGCTGCCTCTCCTCTGTCGCCGTCGCTGCCAGCTCCCGTCGCCGTCGCTCTCCCGTCGCTCCGTCTCCACCTCGCTCAGTCTGTCTCCCTCAGTGGTTGGCTCCGACTACCCTCACAAAAAGTAAGGACTCTTTCTTTTTTCTGGGTTTATTGGTAATGGAGGCATGCATTGTACTTGATATTTGGGGGGTGCAGAGTTTGCTGCCATATCTGCTGTGAGGCAAATGATTTGTTCAATTCAAGGAAAATGTAGGATTTTGATTATGGTCATCTAGCTGGCCTTTAATAAAATGTGCTCAATGGATTTTGATTTTGTAGAGCTTTTTTAATAAAATGTGCTCTTGCTAGCTGGCCTATAAAGCAAAATTTATTGTGAAGACTATGATGGTGTTTGCATGTAGAAAGCTAATTTTATGTTTATCTCAGCGTGTAACTTGTTAAGGAAAAAAAGTGTGATCTGAGCATGTAAAACTGTAGCATTTTCGAATTTGAATGCAAATATTGCATATGGGGCTGGTATTTGGACTGAATTATTGAAATAGGAAATCTGGGGAATTGAAATGAAGGGTGTTCTGATGATAAAAGATTCAAAGTCATAAAAGGGGAATGTAGAAGTTAGAAAGAGTTTACCATAATTAATAGAAAATGTTAAGATATGCTACTACTTTCAGATCCAGAAAACCACTGTTTATTTCTTTTTATAAAAGAAGTGCGGAAATATGAAGTATATTCTAGTACCAAAATGCAATTTAATAAGATTTTAAAGACATCTTCATGTCAGGAACAAGCTTGCATATAATTATCACCATAGTCTGTCCAAAATGTTAATAGCATCCACGAGGTATTAACTTAATACAGATTGGGATCATAGAGAAAGTTGATGTGTTCATCATTTTTTAAGGTGTAATTATCGATTAATTCAATTTTGTGGAATTGCATTTATGTAAGGGCCATACCTGCTTTTGTAATTTTTTGATAAGTGACAAAAAATTCAAAATTTCATCACCTTAGTGCATTTATGTAAGGGCCATACATGCATAGGCCCTCACCTCAGTGCTGCTTCTGCTCTGCTCTTAGGTCTCCATTTAGAACTGTTCAAATGATAATAGTAATATAGAATTTTATGCTTGAGAAAGAACTTTTAGACATGATTATTAGGATTCTACAAAATTTCTAATGCATTTCATATGCAATTTAGTTTGTTCTTTTACATTTTGTAACTGCAAATTTCTAAAACTATTTATGTCATATTATATATTTATTTAATCATTTTTTTTTTCAGAATTCATTATAAAGCTTGTTTAGAGATTTTGCAGTGGTAGTTGTTCTTTTGGTTTCTTGAACTCCGTGCTAGGTTGGTATTAGAATTTTAGAACTGCACAATTATTGCTTATCAAAAAAAGAAAAATAACTACACAATTATTGGAAATTTGGGGCTGTTACATGCACTGTGATAATCTCTTGAGACTCTATCTCCAATTTTCATTTCTTGATTTAAGCAACCACTTCAAGACATTTGCCACTGGGTCTATTAACAACTGGGATGCATAAGTGTTTTCTGGATTGAAGTGTGTCTGTGTGTAGTAATTTATAGTAATTTTGGTGATCTGAAACCAAAACTGAAACTTCTCAGTCCATCTTCCATTGAATATGTGATGGGAGAAAAGCATCATAGTTTTAACTATTATGATTTTAATGATTTGTGATTGTTGTTGTTGAACTAGAATTAATAGTAATTTGTTGTTGAAGAAATTAGGCTATATATTGAGATCATTGCCAATTTATCTTCAACATGTGCTTATATTACTCTTGACTCCCTAAACTTCGTGCAGTATGGCTGCTGTTCCTGCTCAGATCCCTGATGAGTTCGGTCCTGGTCCCATTAAGGATTCGGTGTTAAGGTTTCTAAAAGATCATCGATCATGTGCTGTTTAGGAAGGCAAGGTAAAATTAAACCGAACACCTGTTGAATATTCTCTTCTTATCCTTTTACATTATGTTGATTTTTTTTTTCTTTCCATTTCTAAAATTCTAAGTTTGTTAATGGTATTACTAGCTTTGAATGCATAGTCATGCCCATTAGTTAGGTTAAGTTAGATTGGCAGACTATTGCACACCCTTATATAAAGGTTACACCCTTATGGCACATTGCATCTCATCACCATGGTTCTATCATGTGCAGGATTCGGGGGCATTGAAATGCCGTGGTTGTAATGACGAGTTGCAAAAACGATGCCTGATAGTGGTGGATGATCGCGTCCTCGACATTGTCAAGAGAGTTGGATTAGAGGGGCTGTATAGGACCCCATGTAGAGAGATTGATCATAACTTGATAACGGCCTTTGTTGAGCGATGGCAGCCTGAAACCCACACCTTCCACCTGCCACATGGTGAGACAACGATCACATTACAAGATGTGGAGGTTCTTTTTGCCTTCTTCTAATCCCCTAAAAGCCTAAAGAGCTATGGAAATGGACAGCTTTTTCTCTCTTTTTATTTTTAAAGTTTGCTCCTTTTTTCCTAACTTGGAATGTTACAAACAGTAACAACACCAAATATTTGTAACTTTTTCACAAACCATACGTGCTTGTGTTGCACCATCCTTACACATTCATTCATTCATGGTCATGACCATGTGTCTATCACACAGACAGATTCATGTTACAATTTTACTGTTGCAACTTCCTTAAAAGAAAAAAAAAATGGATTTATAAGATTTTGAGCTCAGAACCTTTAGCCAAAAAAGTCTTATACATTCTCTTAAATAAAAAAATAAAAAAACTAATAAAAGGAAAAAATTGCATATCTAGAGTACTCAAATTTTCACATAATAATCACAATATTTGGTACTAAATATTCCCAATAATCACAATATTAATTTTCTTAAAAAAAACTTAGCAAATAATTTAATCACAATATTTACACTAACAAAAAAAAAATTTCCCAATATGTTGTAATTTAATCACAATTATTTACTAAATATTCCCAATAATTAATCATAATATTACTAGTCATTATAGATATTTTTTCTTAAGTAGATTTATGATCTTATATAAATGTGTCCTAATATTAATTTTTTTTTTTAAAAAAAATAGCAAATAATCACAATATACTAACAAATTAATTAATCACAATATTTACACTAACAAATAAGAAAAACAAAACTTTTCCTAATATGTTCTAAATTTTTCTTTAAAAAAAACCTAGCAAATAATCACAATATACTAACAAATAAATTAATCACAATATTTACACTAACAAATAAGAAAAACAAAACTTTTCCTAATATGTTCTAATTTTTTCTTTAAAAAAAAAAACTAGCATATAATCACAATATTGTAAAAACATTACCTAAGAGTGTTGTGTGAGATAAGTATTCTGTGAGTGCAAGTGAGTTTAGGAAAGTTGTTTCATAGAGTTGAGTTTCTGAAGAGAAGAGCTGAGTTTTTGAAGAGTATTAGAGAAGCTGTGAGACCCCACGGTAAGGAGGGACAGGTCCAGCTGGGACCCACGGACACATGGAGGGCTGGGGACTGATGCTGCTGTGGGGGGACTAATATGCCCACATGATGTTATTACTGTGGGGAACTGATGCTACTGTGGGATGAGAGTGATGAGACCAGGAACTGATGGAACGATGCTCCTTGGACTCGTTTTTTATACAAAGAAACCGAGTTCAGAGGACTTGATTTACATGTATAAAAATCGAGTCTAATGAACTCGGTTTCTAGGCTTAGAAACTGAGTCCAACAAACTTGATTTCTCGCCTACGTGGACAATCTGGCCACCTTAGCTGATGGCAAAATAATAAATAACAAACCCAGAAATCGAATCCTCTAAACTCGAATTGCTAGATACCAAATTAGTTTGAAACGTTTCCTAACTAATTATATGGTTTGTTTTGTAGTTATTTTCTAAAAAATCCGGAGTACAGACGGTGCGTTTCACCCTCTCGATGTTGTTACTGTGGGGAACTGATGCTGCTGTGAGATGGGAGTGATGAGACTAGGAACTGATGGAACGATGCTCCTTGGACTCGTTTTTTATACAAAGAAACCGAGTTCAGAGGACTTGATTTACATGTATAAAAATCGAGTCTAATGAACTCGGTTTCTAGGCTTAGATACTGAGTCCAACAAACTTGATTTCTCGCCTAAGTGGACAATCTGGCCACCTCAGCTGATGGCAAAATAATAAATAACAAACCCAGAAATCGAATCCTCTAAACTCGAATTGCTAGATACCAAATTAGTTTGAAACGTTTCCTAACTAATTATATGGTTTGTTTTGTAGTTATTTTCTAAAAAATCCGGAGTACAGACGGTGCGTTTCACCCTCTCTCTCTCTCTCTCTCTCTCTCTCTCTCTCTCCCCTTCCTCTTCTTTCTTCTTTCTCCACCCATCATTTTTATTTCTGAACCAAGAAAATCTCCATTTTATATTTTCCCGCATTTTCTCGGCAACCCAACAAAAAAGGAATTAGACTTGTTTCTAGATCTGGATGGACAAGGTGGTGGAGGCTGTAGAAACGGCGAAGAAGGAATGGGACGAAGCGTATAGTCGGGCCAAAGAGCATATAAAGGCGATTGAAGGGTACGGTAAACATAGGGAGGAACAGAATTCGAATTCGCTTCCGAGATTGAACGGGCTTGCACAGGACGCCTTGGCTTTGCTTTCCTCGCTCCAATTCAGGCTCGATCTTCTCGCGCCACAGTTGCCTACCGATGATCAAGTCCAATCCGCTACAACTCTGCTCGATTCCTGGAAAAACGAATCCCACAAGTACTCAATCCTCTCCCTCTTTCTCTGTGAAATTTCAGATTGTACTCTAGGTTTGGTTGCTGAGAAAATGTAGGAAAGTGAACTGGGTAAGGGATAGAGAGAAAAAGAAAATTTGGACTCTTTTGTTGAATTCTCCTTTTTTTTTTTTAATTATAAATTGAATTGCCTGATAGGAACTGAACTTTGAAGCCAACTAGTTAAAAGCGATTGCATTGATTAGAGGATTATGTTGGAAATGAAATATAGTGAGTTCAACTATAATTAGTATAATTCTCTGTTCTTTTACCATTTTTCAGCAACCAAATACAATGCCCTGTGCTTTATTAGTTTTCTTAGAATTGCTGAAAAAGATGAGAGAGAAAAAAATGTTCAATATTAATGCTTGTGTTTTGTTGTGATTGTTGCTAGTTTGCGACAGAGTTTGAGAAATGCCAATTTACAAGCAAAGGCCAACATGAGGAAAGCTGCTCAGGAAGAGGTAATCAACTCCATGTTTAGATATACTCTCCCCTCAAAATTGAATGACGAAATGTATTTCTAAAACCCCACCTTTGAAGTAACCCATTTTGTGAAAAGCTTGTAAGTTTTTATTTTATTTTGTTTTACACGATGGGTCTTGAGCACGACCTCACTGTCTCCCTAGAACTTATGAGGGGAGGAGGTTCCAGCTGAGTTAGAGCACATTGGCGAGCTCTGAAATAAGGTTTGGTTTAACATAGTTGTGTTAATTGCAGAGAGAGCTATTGCTGGGTGGTGGAGGAGAGTCCACAATTCGCAGACGCAACTTACAGTACGTATGATGCTCTATATATTTGTTCGCAAATTTAATACTGGGATTGTAATTTTGGGCATACTTTATGAACTTCAACAAAGTTCGTCATATTTTTAATGTGGATTAGTTAATGTAGTGTATGATCTACAATTGTCTGTCAGGACAAAGGCTGGAATGACATCTGCTGCTGAAAGCATCACTGATAGCCTTCGGCGTACTCGCCAATTGATGGTTCAGGTTAGTAGCTATAGTTCTTCTTGTCATGTTTTGTAATAGACTAATAGGTGTTTTTGTGGGATGTGCAATTAATTTACTCACTGGATCTTTTTGTGCTTATAGGAGGTGGAAAGAAGTGCAAGCACACTCATGACTGTTGGTACGTCCTTTTAATTCCAACATCTTATATAAATTTAACATTGTTTGATCATAATGATACTGGATTAGATCTGATCTTTTATCCGGGTTGTTTCTTGCATTTTAGGTAATCAGTTTGGGTACTCTTTCTGATTTGATATAAACAAGGTTAAAAAAAATGATATTAAATAGTTAAGGAATCAAAGAATTGTGGTATGATTTTGATATGACTGCATGATTTATCAATGATGTTGAATCTACTTTAACCCAATGATCAATTAGGGAAAAAAGAGTAGAATCTTACAATATATGGGATTCATTTGAAGCCGCAGTAGAAATGTTAATTCATTTTCTATTAGGGTTGCATCACAAAGGAAAGATGCTGGGTTTTTCTTTTGGTATGTGGTTGATTCTCCCTCTTCATTACTCAGTCATATTTCAAGATGAATTACCTAGATTTCTGAAAGAAATTGTTCTTTGGAGCTCTTCTCCTTTATTACTTTAATCAACTATATAATATGTAACCACTGCCTGTTATAGTTGTAAGAAGATTTATGCAGTTTTATTTTTTATTCTTAATCATTTTCCATTCCCTTGTGAAATTTTATTATGGCCATCTTCTTGTGGTTCATCCTGTGTGGGGATGCTAAAATTTTGATCCTCCCAAAAACTTGAATTTAAGTGTGTGTAAGAAGTAAGTGCTTGGCTCATTTTTATCTTGAGTATTATGATTTGTTTTTGGGAAGCCTACACAACTAGTTGGAAGTTGTAGCTCTAACAAGTAAAGCACAATATTTTCCTTTTTCTTTCTTTTGCTTGCTGAAAGAACAATATATATGTTATGTTTGTTATCAAATTACACTCACGGACTTAAGGACAGGAAATTTGGTCTGATGGAATAGAATTGTGGTGCAATTATGCAAAAAAAAAAAAAAAAAAAAGTGGGGTTTGTCCCTTAAATTCATGTATCTGGATAATAATGACTTGGATTTTGGTTTTTAGTTTGGATCTAGTGATGTGGTTATAGTTTCTTCAAAATAGTCATGTAGTTAGGCCTATGGCTGTAACCCCATTTATCCACCTCCAATTTCACAGATTCACCTAGTGATCTATCATGATAAACTGGGACCCTATGCAAAGGTTATAGAATAATCCTCCTATGGTGACCTCCTGGGCATGAGGATAAACTGCTTAGCCCATTAAGGGTGAAAAGCCCCTGTATTAGCCGGTAACTAGTTTTGGTGGGTGGGGTCAGTTGCTCATAGGAGTTTGATTAGCAGTGAGGATTATTTTACAATATGCTCTGTGACTACAACTAATCTAAGTGAAGTTCTCCTATGTCATCTAAAAAAAAAAAAAAGATCCTCCTGAAGTGAATAATGACAAAGAGACAGATTTGTCATCATATAGGCTTCACCATGAGGATGATGCAATTTAGTTTAATATTTTGTTGTATAGTTTTGTGTGATTTGTTTGTTCAATGTTTCCCCTATGATTTATCTTGTTATGCTGTTTTCTTTCTTCTTTTTGGTTAGATGCTCACAAGATGCATATTTATTAGAAATATTTAGCCAAATTTTTATGTGATTGTATTGCTTCCTAGTATATGAATGTAGACCATACTTTGTCAAAAACAAGAAAGAAAAGAACATAAACCGTTTACAAGAACTTGGGACATGACTTTGTTCTGTGTTTGTTTGGTTGGATCTGTAGAGGAATCAACCGGAGTATTAAAGAAGGCTGAAAGTGAATACAAAGGGCAACGCTCGTTGTTGATGCGAACCCGGAACCTACTCTCTACAATGCAACGTCAAGATGTCCTTGATAGGTAAAGAAGAAACTGTATTTTTCTCTGATGACTAATTATCTTCATTTACACGAGTCCATACTGAATCTTTCTCCGAACAGGGTGATACTTGCAGTTGGGTTTTTCTTGTTCTCTTGTGCTGTTCTTTATGTTGTCTCAAAGCGATTTGGGATACTAAAGTTGCAGCAAAAGGTTACTGCTGCCATAAAAGCTGGTATGGTGGGACAAGCCAAGATTGGAGGTGGGGCTTTCACAAATGGCATAAATGACAATGCAGTTCATAGGGTGGATGTTCCTTTAGATAGACCTATGCGTGATGAACTTTAAAGTTCTATTCTTTTTGTCATGATCAAAAGCGTTGTCCTATAAAATGGCTCTCATGCTTTCTTGTGCCCTTATCTTACATGGCTCTAAGGCCATATCTAATGCAATGTGCCATAATTCCCTAATGTTTTTCTTTTTAGAACCCCCACCCACCCCAAAATACTAAATATCATAAAAGTAAATTGCTTCATTTCTCAATGGCCGAAAAGATGAAGAGGCTTGTAACTCCATTGCCACATTCTTGTAATTCCAACGAGAATGTCCAGGTTTAAATCCTCCCTCCTCTATTGGTGTAACTATCAAATTATTTATTTAAAAAAATGCCCAAAAGTTATTTAAGAAGAGAAAGGAAAAGTAAAGTTGGCTTCAATCTTATTTTTGTATGGTCAGTTATCAAGAGACTGCCTGTTGCAAATATATACAATCTTCTTGCATTGGATGTAGAGAAAAATCATGCATATGGTTCACTTCATAGCTAAAGGAAAGCAATGAGAGAAATCCATTTCAGTCAATCTAACAGTCAGCTGATTCCTTGAACTCAAAGCAGTCAAGCTTTTCTATTAAACATCAACTGAATAGAGCCAATTGACTGCCATACAGAGAACTTGAAGAAGTGCGAGCGACTCTGAATAGATTTGAGTGCTTACGCCAGGAGCCAGAAATTCCTGTGGGTTTTTGTATTGAGAAGAAAGCCTGCATTTTGGCCCTTTTTCTGCACTGCAACACAGGTGCACTTGCTATTCTCGATCAGGTACTCTGCCGTGTCTACCACTTTTGTTCCTCTAAGAGGCCGCTTATGTCTGTTGGTACACAAAGAGATGCAATAAATGATTAGGAAATAAATTGTGTTCACAGTCTAAAATTTTGTAGAACTTGTTAAGAAAAAAAAATATAAACAAGAATTAATTTGTGTAAGTTAAGAACTACAAATTGTTTCTTGAAACCAAAATGAGCTTTCCGAGGACTAGGGAACAACTTTTCTGTTTGCTAGGTTGGAAACCATGTTTGGTTTCAAAATGCAATTGGTTTAGAGGCGCAATAAAATTCATAACAAATTTCACAACTCTCTAAAGTAACTAGTTGATAATGGTAGATAATAAAGTAGTTTCAGTGGTGGGTCTATATGAGAATTAATAATAACTTGTTAAAACAATTGTTGTGAAAATTGTTGTGTCTTTAGCATTACTCTTCAAAATAGTTTTGTGAAATTCACGTGCAATGGGTGCTCGCTCTTTTTCTTTCATAAAATTCGAATGAATAGATAGCAGGAAATGGAGTTAGTTTAAGAGGTGTACGGTGGAAGTAAACAATTTTTCTATCATACCATTTTTTTGTTTTATATTATTATGTATAACTGTTGAAGCATGTCTCTCAATCAGAGAGGAAAGTACTGGTTATCCTAAAATTCATTAGCAAGTAACATACATTCTTTAATCATTAATGGTTTATAATAATCTTTGCTTTATATATGGTAGGAAAATTGTGCCTAGCTTTTATTTTTAAGATAATGATACTCTCACATTTACATTTTAACATCTACTTTCATATTTTAAATGTGGATATTTCCTTTTCTCCATATCAAATGTGTACATCAACACATTAATTGTGGTTTTTAATTGTAAAATGAGTGTAAGATGATATTTTACATGACATTTATCCAATTACAAAAAGAAAAAGAAAGTTAATCCATGTAGAAAACTATTTTCGTTTCTTGTTATTCAAATTCTGAACCATGTAATATTATTAGAACATCTTTTCTCTTTCTTTCTTTTTGATAGGAAATATTAGAATAACTTGAATTTCTATCCACCATACATATTGTAACGTGAAATTAAAACTAAAAGATATGTTACTCTAAAAACTCACCCTAATATTGCTGTTGAAAGACTCCGGCGCTGCCCTATAACTATGACATCGATCCCAAGTTGGTGGCTTTGGAAAAGAATAGTATTTGCCTTGTCCTTGCCTTCCATTTCCACCCTCTCTACACGGACTCTAACTTTAGGATGAGCAACCTTACATGCACTCTTCATTTCTTCAAGAAAATCCACATCCACAGGTACAGCTCCACATGATCCACCTCCTTCCGAGGATCCCATGTTTGAGGATGAAGAAGATGATGAGGATGATGAGCCTACACTAGGCCTTTTAAGAAACGTAGAGAATGTGTATTTCCATGATGGGTTTTGATTCTCAACGTGAAGAAGAATCAATTCATCTTGCTCAAACAATACATGTGAAAGAGCATATTGCAATGCAACTACAGACTCACGGTTTGGCTCTGCCACCACCATTACCTTCCGCAACGCCGGAGGGTTGCCGGTACCGTTCCCACTACCACCACCTTGCATGGGGGCCGTGCATGGCCCTCCTCCAGTACTGTTGATATTATTGATCATCGACCGAATTATTAACAAACACTACACAAAGGCTTTGGAAGGAGCTAGGAAGTGTGTAATAATATAATAAGCGGTAAGTCATGATTTTCTATGTGTTTATCGAGATGGACAACTATTAACAAATTTTAATTAGCTTACATCATGTGAATAACGATCTGGTTCTGCTTCGTTTCCATGCTAAATTTGGATGTGTTTGTTTTCGAAACTTCAACCTCGAGACCCGGTCAAGCTCTAACACAAAAAACCAATTTACTACCCAAAAAAAAAAAAAAAAAGGAGACCGTAAAAATTACAGTTACAATGAAAGTGATTTTTTTTGGTTGATAATTTCAAAAAATAATAAATAAATGTCTAAATGAGTTCTTCAATAAAATAAAATGTCAAGTCTACTACTACTAATTAATTTTACACTACAAAACATCTACAAACTTATATGATAATAAATGTGATTGGTGATGACTTAAAAGTTAGAGAAATGCTATATATACAATATTTTTATAACAAATCTTAAGTACTAGGTTATTATTAGTTGTTATGAGTTGAGAAAAAAAATCATTTTAGTTGTGAATTCAAATTAAAACTAATAACAACTTACTATCTATAATTTATTGTGAAAGTATTGTAGAAGTCGGATTTTTCTAAAACTAACGTAGTAAAATTTGTAATCTCCTAATACACTAAACAATAAAAGGCATTTTTTTTTTATTTGTGTCTAATCAATGATCGCTTCCTTAATTTCAAACCAATATAATCTCGTTTACCATGTAAACTAAAGAGTTTTAAATTAAAATAAAGCATTGGATTAAGTTTCCCTAGAGTTCTTAAGGAGATTTTATTTTATTTATTTATTTATATATAATTATGAAGGTAATACCATCCCATAGAGTTTCTATAATTTTTAATCTTAGTAATCAATTTGAAAATAAGCATACTGGATTTTATCACGGGGTCAACATTTAATTAAATATTGACTATCATCATTGTGGCATCTATTTAAGGGAAAATGTTGCTGTACACACAAGCCATTTTACACAGTTTGTGTAAGAAATTCTAGACTTTACTTTAATAGTTATCTTCCATTTACTAGCTGTGCTATGCCTATGTGCTTTGGAAAAAACATCTGAAAAGCATGCTGATAGCCTGATCAGACGCTTCTTTAAACGAGTTTCGCTTTGAACAAAATATTTTAGATTTTAGGATTTGGAAGTTGTAGGGGTTGTTGGGTATATCAGTTGGGAATCCGCTTATTTTGTTGAAACTGAAAATTGTTTGCTGAAAGTACGGTAAATAAATGTAGAAGTTAGCTGAAATAGTACAGTACTAAGACCTATGAATAGTACTAAAAAGTGTAGTGAGACCCATAAATAATAGTAAAAATAAGCTGAATACTAAAATAAGTTGGCTTTTTAATTTTTGCCAAACACACACATAATTTTAAACACATATTTTCAGTTTTTAAATAACATTATACGCATTTTTATACACTTTTTCATCCACACATATTTCTAAAAAAATTAAAAATTGTTGTTTAAACACACATACTAAACGGGCCCTTAAGCTTTAAGAGCACCTAAATGCGCTTTTAACAACATTGGTATGTAACACATAAATCTAGAGCTTGTTTGGTTATGTTGTTTAAACAACACAACACGTGTTTCTATAACACCTTTTCATTTACACATACTTTCATAACACTTAAACAATATTACTAGAATAATATTACCAAATGGGCCTTAATCACTCTAAATATATTTACTCTCAAATGCATAGGTCATCTCCAAACTAACCTCCAAAACCTGATTCAAATCAACTAATATAAATTATCATAAATATATGAGTCATGTTAACAGATGCCCTTAAGGCAATTATTAATAAATCATAATAGAAAATTTTTGACATTACTTTTATGAAAAATATAAAAACCTGTTAATAACATTTATATTAGTTACAACTTAAAAGTGTATTGACAATTCCTACCATTTTCTAGAAGTACCATGTTTCATGTAACTTTTTCTGCAAAAATTATTTTCCTTACGTAGCATGCAATATATAATTATACAGTGATACATACTAAATATGAATATATATTAATATCCAGCAAGCATCATATTTTCTGGATTGCCATATCAATTAAGCATCATATTCTCCTGCATTTTTTCAGCTTCGGGAAAGGTAAATTTGACTCAAAACCAATCCAAGAAAATTAAATTACTGGTCAATTATGCGAGATCCATGCCCGACCAAAATATGCCCAAATGAGTCCCTTCTAGAGATTATCTTCCATTTGATTACTTCACATGAATCACGATACAATCGCTCAATAACATTAACATCGTACCTACTAACCATTCCCTGTCAAAATTTCTCTAATTTGATCATGATACTCCCAACCACCCAAAATGGCCCAATATTCCAAATTATATATTTAAATATAATTGCATGTGACCTACATGTAATGAATATATAATGCCTAAATATGTTACCAATGGTCTATTTGGATACTGCTTATTACTGAAAATTAAAAACAGGTCCCGTGAACAGTGCACGGGACCCATTAAAAAATCATAATTTTGCTGAAAACACTTTTCTCTTCCTACACTGTAGCCATGGGTCCCACATTCGAAAATGTGAAACGCTCTTCTCAAAAAAAAAAAAAAAAAAAAAAAAAAAAAGGTGAAATGCAAACACAAGTGCTTTTCAGCACTATCCAAACATACACTAAATGCCTTATATTTCAACTAGTTTTTCAACAGATACATCTACGGTTCAATCCATCATTCCTTAACTATCGAATTATTTAAAATTATAATAATGCATATATTATATAATAATAAATAATGTCCATGAGCACTATTGATCGCTGAGATTAAAAGTTAAAAAATTTACTTAATCTCAAATCAAAACTTTTAACATTTTTTATTATTTTACCATCTCAACTTTTTTCTCTCACAATATTATGGTGTGATAATTAGGATATGTGCGCAAACGATCATGCCCACTTCTTACCTAATGTGATCTAAGATAATATTTTGAGTTTTTAATATCTTTAAATTGTTTGAATATTAATAATTGCAATAAAAATTGAAAGACAAAATGTTTGATAAAACTTTTTACAATTTTGAATGATTGATATTATCTAGTTTATGTTAAAATTAATAATAACGATTAGCTTGAGGTACATAGCACTCTTTTTTCTTGTCTGGTATAATAATAATGAAACATTAAGAAATAGAGAAACCAAATACAGAGGAACGTTCATTCTCTCATCCTTGAGCTCTCAGAAGTCAGAACAGAAGAAGAGATGGAGGAGAGATGAAGACACACACCCACGTGAACCATGGGAGAAATTATAGAGTCTTCTGTTGGATCACGTCACTTGTCCACCATTCCACTAAAAAACTTTCGCTTGTTTAAAATTGCTAAATCAGTACGTAATTAATTTTTGTTTAAAAAAATTTTCTAATCAACAATTTTAAACAGGTGGAAGTTTTTTAGTGGAATGGTGGACCACGTTACTTATCCACCATGTGGACTTTATAATTTCTCGAACCATGTAGCTCGGTCTTTTGTAATTTGATAATATAGATTTTTTTTTTTTTTTGAAATTTTATATTGTAGAATGTTTCTATATTCAATTGTAGCATTATTGAATTGAGATTGTCTTGCCCACTCAATGATGGTCTATTCTCTGTCTCTTCTTTCTTCTTTCTTTTTATTTAGGACATGGTAAGTGGAGATGATAATAAAGTCTAGTTGAAAACGCCAAAATATGCTACTTGAGTTTATCACCCAACAGTGTTAGATAACTTGCAAGAGAGAGAGAGAGTTGTAACTTGTAAGAAGAAGAGGAAGTACTTTAATGAGTTCTAGTATCTGTGGTGATATTGATGCACAACCACACCATGTGGTTCTCTTCCCCTTTATGTCCAAAGGTCACATCATACCAATCCTCCACCTTACACGCTTACTCCTCCATCGCCGCCTAGCTGTGACCATCTTCACCACCCAAGCCAATCATGCCTTCCTCTCTGAGTCCCTTAATGACACTTCAGCCTCCATTCTTGACCTCCCCTTCTCTCACAACGCGCCTGATATCCCTGCTGGAATCGAGAGCACTGAAAAACTGCCTTCAATCTCCCTATTCCATTCATTTGCTAACGCTACAAAGGTCATGCAAACTGACTTCGAACAAGCGCTCCAGACTCTTCCACATGTCAGCTTCATGGTATCTGATGGGTTCCTTTGGTGGACTCTAGAGTCTGCCTCCAAGTTCAACATCCCACGATTGGTGTTCAATGGTATGAGCTATTACTCTTTGTCAATCTCCAGAGCTGTGGCTAATGATAGGCTTCTCTTTGGAGCCGAGTTAGACGACGAGTTAATAACAGTCACTCCTTTTCCATGGATTAGAGTTACTAGAAATGACTTTGAGCCCCCATTTACTGAACCGGAGCCAAAGGGTCTGAAATTTGAGTTCACCATGAAAGCAATCACAGCAACAAAGAATAGCTATGGTATTATATTCAATAGCTTCAATGAGCTTGAACCTTTGTTTGTTGATTTTTTTAATCGTAAATATATACCCAAGGCTTGGTCTGTGGGACCTTTATGCCTAGCTGAACCACCAAAGGTTAGAAATGAAGCCCACAATAATTATAAGCCCATATGGGTTCAGTGGCTCGACAAGAAGCTTGAGCAAGGAAACTCAGTTCTGTATATAGCCTTTGGGTCTCAGACACAGATTTCACCTGCACAACTCAAAGAAATAGCAATTGGGTTGGAGGAATCCAAAGTGAATTTCTTGTGGGTGATAAGAAAAAGTGAGTCAGAGATTTCAGATGATAAGTTTGAAGAGAGAGTGAAAGATAGAGGAATTTTAGTGAGAGAATGGGTTGACCAAAGGGAGATTTTGATGCATGAGAGTGTGCAAGGGTTTTTAAGTCAGTGTGGATGGAATTCTGTGTTGGAGAGCATATGTGCTGGGGTTCCAATCCTTGCATGGCCTATGATGGCAGAGCAACCTTTGAATGCAAGAATGGTTGTGGAAGAGATAGTGGGACTGAGGGTTGAGACATGTAATGGGTCAGTGAGAGGGTTTGTGAAGTGGGAGGGGTTAGAGAAAATGGTGAAGGAGTTGATGGAAGAAGAGAAAGGTAAGGAGGTGAGGAAGAAGAGCAAAGAGGTGGCACAGATGGCCAAGAAAACTATGGAGGAGGCTGGATCGTCCAAGTGCACATTGGACTTGCTCGTTGATGAGATATGTGGCAAGAAGACATGATCATCAGGCGCATATATATAATGTGACTGGGTTTTGATATGTGGCAATAAGACATGATCATCAGGTGCATATATATAATATCATAGCTTATTTCATTGTATCTAATTAAGCACGGAATAATTTGCGACTTCTCCACTTAATTTGTGTAGTGTTGTATTAAATAACTTTAGTAGAACAAAACCAAGAGTCAATATCTAAATATCGGCTACTTACCTATTTGATGCAATCCAGGGGTTTTTTGGTCTCCTATTGTACACATACACACTCAACAAACATACATGGCCATATAGACTGAAATTGTGTTTTTAAAACTTAATTTCAAAAGGGAGTGTGCATGTATAATAGGGCTTGTGTAATAAGATTTACCAAACAACTATTATTACAATTTTTTTTCACACAATAGACTCACACTTTCCTTGCATACTTTAGGTCATTGCCTCTAATATTGGAGCCGACCCCAATTAAATTATGCTAAATTCTTAAAATAATTTTTTAGATCTTTCTTATACAACTTTTCATCCCTATAATTTAGGCAAGTTTATGTAGAATGTTACAACAAGTGCCTTAATAACTTATTATGTCTAACTCGAAAGTTGTCTTCTAATCATACAAAACAATGGTAGATTTTACAGAGGGTTAACATGTCTAAGGTACATTACCATTTACCAACACTGAGGGTTGTTTGAGTTTTCTGAGCTAAAAATAGGAGATGAATATTATTGTTAGGATAAAAAAGACCACACCCAGTACACAATGCTTTTCACTTGTTGATAGATCCCATTGTTTACTAATTACAGTTTTTTTTTTTTTTTTTTTGAGTTGATTATAATTATATAGACCCTATTGTTGACTAATCACAGAGAAAAGATCCTAGATTTGGGCTAAAATCAAGGACTTGAGTTGATTATATAAGCCCTATGGTTGACTAAATATAGAGAAAATATCCTTAATTTGGGCTCAATATAGGATGAGTTATACGATCAAGTGCAATACTTAAAATATTACACACCATATGCAATTGCCCTTAATGGTTGAGATTGAGAGTTAAAAAAAAAAAAAAAAACAAAAACAAAAACAACAACAACAACTTCCAATCTCAACGAAAAAAAAAAATTAAAAAGTTTTAAAAAATGTGAAGTAAAAATTGTTTGTTAGAGGAATGAGGGTAATTGCAGCCCATACAATGCCCTGGGTATTGCAAAGCATCCAAATCCCAGCTATACATGGTAAGGATAAACAGCATATTAACATGCCCCTGTCATAAGACCTAAACAACCCTCAGTGTCGTGATCCCTTCAAGCTATTCTTATAATTAGTATCCATTACATCATGATAAAAGTCATTACAAAGGACTAAAATATCTAACATGCAATATGGCATTAACTGAAAAAAGTTCTCTTTTCTTTTCTTTCACTAATTAATGTTATCATATTATTATGTATCCTTTTTCCTTTAGTCAAATTTTTAAACAACTGAATCTTAGTTCCAAATTTTTTTTTAAGGGACTAATGATAATCTGAAATGTATTGGACGAACAAGCTAAGGAAAATCTCAGTGACCAACGAGCAAACTAAAAACCTGGCAAGATTATCAATAAGCATCAATTAATATTTACTAGGCCACAGCCAACCAAATATATTCAAAATGAAACTGAAAGAAACAAGAAGGTATTTGGAAAGATTGGAATGGGCAGAGTAACAATAACATACTAACCCTTTCCACCAAATTATAATCATCAAGAGAAAGAAATGGAAGTCTAGAGTATAGTGCTTGACTTCCTACAAGATTTATATGTAAATACTAAAACAAAATGAGCTTACAACTCACTATTAATCTATCCCACTTCGGAAAGCCGCTCAAGTGACAGAAGAATATATAAGTGACGAGCAAGTAACACCACCAGCCTCTTCCACACAATTCTATTCCATGTTTCTTGCAGAACAGGTATAACTGCAATTCGCTGCGAAGTATTATGATTTCAGAAGTAAACTGCAAGCTGCTGTGAAGTATTATGAGTTCAGAAGTAGAGATCAAACATGTCAGTCAGAGTTACAATATTCTTCTACCATCAGTAGGCAGGGATATATAATTCATCAGAAAAGCTCATGGGGTGACATCATCAGCAAACTTATATCACTGGGACAACACCGATTTGCCTCCAGTAAGCGCATCATCTATCTATACCCAAGGATAGACCAGTTTCTATGATGGAACCTGGCAAGAGTTATGCACGAATAAGAAGGTTGCTTGTGTTTTTCATTTTCTTGTAATAAACAGGAAATATATGGAGATACCCACCAACAAAATCATCAGCTTTGGGCATTTAATTTCTCCAAAAGGATCTTGTTTAGAAGCCCTGGATTTGCTTTACCTTTTGACAGTTTCATTACCTGCACATCCCAAAACATACAGAATCATCTTGGTAGACAGGAAAATTATTAACAAATTAACCAGGATGAAGAAATAGATTACAAGTTTCATATTAAAACCCACAGATTTTTTACCTGGCCAGCAAAATAACCTTGTAGCTTAGTTTTGCCCCCACGATATTGCTCCAGCTGCTTTGGGTTCTCTGAAAGCACTTTATCTACTATTTTCTCAATCTCCATAGGATCTACTATCTGTTATATTCAAAACCATGAGACTGCTTTATCCAATTTCTTCTAAGCCAAATGTTACTATAATCATCATTAGCATACAAATAATTGTAACCATTTGATTGACAATGTAAACTATCTCTCTCATAGGATATCACTTAATGAAATTACTCCCAATTTAGGGAATAACTTGGTCATGCCTTTTCATTATCATATTACAGACTCTCATATATCATGCTGATTGCCAAACAAGCCAAGGCTTGGACAGCAGTATGCTTGAACACCAGTTGATGGATCCCATGCAAAAGTGTGATGCTTTTTCCTTTTTTTTTTTTTTTTTTTTTTTTTTTTTTGGGAAAAAAAAGGGGTGGGGTGCTGTAATTAATATTGAATTACAATAAAAGTAATTATCAAATTAGCCTACTGAACAACCTCAGTTAGACCCATGAATAAGCTCAAGTTTTGGCTCATATCAGTTAAGATCAAAATAAGCACACTGGAAGTTCAAATAAACCCAAAGCTTAAACAACCATTTAGCTTCTCTTGGTTCATACCATATCTCCAAGAAATTAAAATGCTTATACATTTTCGTCCCTATTTACATCTTTGTCACTATATTAACAAAAAAAGGGGTTTGGAAGATTTTGTATATTCTGCAGGTGCAGATTCAGCATCTGAAACAATGTACTATCCAGGGCAATCTAGATAAATGGGTGTTTGGATGGAAGGAGAGGAGAGGGAGAGTAGAAGGTAGGAGATGGGAGGGTTTAGTGAACCTTGTTTGGATTTTTTAAAGGGGGAGGGAAATGGTTTGAGGGTGGGGGAATAAAAAATGAGCAGTTTGGGGGAATTTGGAGGGGAGGTGTTCCACTTATATTAAAAAAATTTAAATTATCAATTTTGCCCTTATGATGTCAATTTATATCTATTTCTTTAAAATTAGAAAACGAGGTTCATAATTGTCAATTTGTACAATCATCCCCCTCCCCTTTGCACCTCTTAATTTTTAAAATATCCAAACAAAGGGAAGGGGTAACCATTCCGCACCTTTTCCTCCCCTCTCCTCTCCCTCCCCCCTTGACCCTTGACTGGGACCCTCAACTCTACTCTCCTCTTGCTCAAAAAAAAATTCCAAACACACTGTAAATTAGTTAACCACTCGGTTGTTTAATCTCACACATAACATGCTGAAGCAAAATTTAAGAATTGGCTCTTATTTTAATGGAACAGGACAATGTAATCCTATATTTGAAGCTAGTATAAATGTCAATACAATGTTTCTTGTGATCTCTTCAATGACTAACCTAAAATTAGCATACAATAGACAAATTCTACTTCAAAAAGTTTTTTGTCATTAAAATCCTTAGGTATAACATTCACTAAACTAGTTTTTCTTGCTTCCTGCTTACTCACTCTCACATCAATCCAAGACCATGTACCTTTTGACATTGAGCAACCAATCATAGGTCTTTCAAATTTAGACATCTCATCTGAGCATTTCAAGGCAAAGGTATGGGAAATAAAATTTGTAGAGTCAAAAAAACAAACAATAGAGAGCTTCATATTTCATATATTTTACAATTTGAAAGAATCATATCTATACTAGATCCTAAATAAAATAACTTACCTGAACCAAATCCTTTTCTTTTATTAGTCCCTTGACAGTTCCACCTTTGGCCAGTAGTTCAAACAGTATCTGCAAATTATAAATTATAAGTTGAGAATTTTAGAAATACACAATATGGTAAAACATGTCCACAGAAGAGTAGAAATAGAGAAAAACTATCATAAGGTCTTGCTTCCTTTTTCCATTCACTTGGACAAGTTAACACAGCACCATGCACGACAAAGGACATTTGCAAAATCTAGGCCTGCACAAATGCCAATGCCCCAGATGCCAATTGAACTCTCTCATTGCTAAACTATCATAGGGTCCCAATGCGTATAATACTTTTATTATCCTACATATGGTGCAGCTACAATATATTAATGCTATGTTTGGAAGTTTGGAGAGAGAGGAGAGTAGAGGGGAGTGGTTATCCTCCACCTTGTTTGGATGTTTTTAAAATTAAGTAAAGGAGAGGGGAATAATTAGCCTTTTCATAATTTGTAATTTTGTTAATATGGTAAGGGTAAATTTGGTAATTCATTTGATCAAGCATTTCTATGCTCTACTCTTCCTCCAAATCTCTCCAATTTGGGAGAATTAAAAATGAGGGGTTAGAAGTAGTTAGAACCCCTCCAAATCCCTCCCCCTCCTCAATTAAAAAACATCCAAATAAGGTAATTTAACTTACTCTCTCTCTCTCTACTCTACTCTCCTCTACTCCACCTCCATCCAAACAAGCTATAAAACTTATCAACTAGGAACTCTAGCTCAAATGGAACCTCCTCCCCTTGTAAGAGTAAGATAGAGGATGAGATCGTGGTTCAAAACCCATCCAGTGTGTGTGTATGGGTTACCAATAAATAATAATTTAAAAAAAAAAAAAAAAAATCTTAAAACCTTGCAACCTTAGGGAGCCTAGCAATTTATTAAACCCTTATGCCACATGCTATTACAAGATTAACATAAGCTAGTTTTATTTGATATTTCACCTGCTTATAAGTTAGGGAGGCTCTTACATTCCAATAACATTATAAAGACTTAAAGAGAGAGAGAGAGAGAGAGAAGGAGAGAGAGAGGGGGGGGGGGGAGTGGAAAAAGATAAAAAAAGAAAATCTTTTATACAATGAGATTGTTGAAAAAGTAAGCATATAAATCTTTCAGTCTGACAAATTAGGAAAAATAAAAAGTAAATTTACAAACAAGTGAACCAATGACATATAGAGGCACTAGGTTATACAATGATCAGCTCGGACATCAGAGTTCAAATGAAATTTGAAAATGTTGTATGTGGTAAGCATTATTACCAGAGGCAAACTCTTACCTCTTTCCCAATTTTCCCACTGATGGTCCCACCTTTTATTGAAGCTATCAACTCAGCTAGCTCCTGGGGGATTAACTTTATCTCATTTATGGTCAACTTTTCATTTTTAATGTAAGCAGCAATGTCACCCATTATCCAATTGGCAGCCAGCTTCACATCAGCTCCCTTTGCAATAGTTGCATCAAAAAATTCTGCAACCTAAGACATTTGTTCAGCAAAAGAGCCATATCTCAGATCATTCTAGAATGATATATATCCCAAACAATACTATAAAGCAACAGATACAAGGTTATTAAGGATTGTAAGAAATTTCTTTCAGGCTTGTCTTGAAGTAAGACTAAGGAATATGCCTGCAGAATTAGAGGCTTAAATGACCTTGGCCACCCCTCAAACAACACTAAAGACGCACGTGGAAAATGCCTGAAGCTTGTGATATATGACTGAAATACATGACTTAGCAAATATTGGGGTTTTGTATTCCAGGATTAAGAGCTAACACACACCCCTCTCTCTCTCTCTCTCTCTCTCTCTCTCTCTCCGTGTTTATTTACATTCATTTTGAATAAAATATATGTAGATTGTAAGGACCTGGGGCACAATTCTAAATTGGGGATTACTGTATCATATATCAAAAGACTAACCCAAAATTTAGCTTTTCTTACTACTCTTTAATTCTAAGTTTGAATATGAATTCAGTGTCAACTTTTTACTCTTCTTTTTTATTTTTTTATTTTTTGATAAGTAATAAGAGATTGTATTAAAACATAGAAAATTCTTCTTTTTTTAATTTGATTGGCCTTTTCCTTCAAAATCCTGAATATGAAAAGCAAAATCTTTTAAATGCCAACTGAGCAATCCCCAGCCAGCAAAAACATTTGAAGTAATAAGGAGGGCTCACATTAACGTCATTTGCAAGGAAAAGAACATCCTGCATGCTCAGGCCCATCTTCTCATACCTCCGACGCTTCACTTCTGGAAGTTCTGGCAATGAATCACGGATACTATTGACATATTCTTTAGTAAGGATAACTCCTGGAAGGTCTGGTTCTGGGAAATATCGATAATCAGCAAGCCCTTCCTTTTTCCTCATTGTAACTGTTTTCTAAACATTATAACAAAGGTTAATGGAGCATAAAGTAGACACAAAATAACTAAGTGAACCATATATCTGGTACTTGTTTCCACAACATGACTAGAATAAAAGATGTAACAATAACCTGAGCGCCTTCTTCCCAGAGACGAGTTTCCTGTGTAATTTGATCACCCTGGCCTTGGCTGTGAAGAAGCACCTGCCTTGAAATTTCAAAATCAATGGCCCGGCTAACTGATGAAAAAGAGTTCAAATTTTTTATCTCAACCTGCCAATACAAGAGGGAATTAGATCATGAACTTCCAATAACTTTTAACACCAAATCCATTGGAGCTTTGACTCAAATGACACTTCTCCTATAAGAGTGGGTAGAGGGTAAGGTCATGGGTTCAAAACCCATTGAGTGTGTGTATAACTTACCAACTAAAAGAAATATAAAACACCAATTAGAAAAAGAATTAGTGCCTTTTGTTGTTATTGTTATACATCCATGAATCTATTTATCTTCATTACCCCCAAAATTAAAATGAAAAACAAAGATTAATCATGGTAGTACAAGAAAAATTATATGCTAGAAAAGTTCTTCTGGTTACCAGTAACTACATGCATTTAAAAGGATCATGATAAGGAGGTCGAAGCAATATAGGAACCTCCAAGTATAATTCTTCGCCTTTTTAATTTTTTTTTTTTTTTTTACATTTTTGTGATTTTATGAAAGGGTATATTGTACACAATGGATTTTTCTTATTTTTAAGCACATCTTATCATAGAACCCTAAGTCAATAATTGCCAAAGGCCTTGTAACTTAATGGCATTAGCCTGTCTCTTTTATGAGTACTAGGATCTAAATCCCCCCTCCCCAATTATTGTAACAATTAAATTAGGGATGTAAATTTCTATCATTTTTTTTTCTCTTGTTTTGTTTTGTAGATATAAATCATTCAACCATACAAGATTTAACCCGTGACCTATTATGGAGAAAAGAAGATGTCATTTGGTCCAAGGGCCATTTGAGCCATTGAGCTCCAGCTCAAATGGCACTTTCTCCTCCTATAATAATGGGTGGAGGGTGAGGTTGTGGTTTCAAAACCACTAGGTGTATGTGAAATCTTATCAATAGTAAAAAAAAAAAAAAATACCATGCAAAAAAAAAAAAAAAAAAAATCATTGTTTCTCTCATTATCTTATGGCATCAAGTACTTGTATGTTAGCATGGTAAGTTTGGTCATAACAGGTGAAAAAGATTTGGCATGTTCCCTTGTGTGCAATTTGTATGGAGAGAAGAATAGGACTTTTGATGGTGCTAAGTGTCCTTGGCATGCAATTAAAGTCCTCTTTTTTGAGAACTTTGGACTTTGGAGAACTGGATGACTATTTTAGGCAATGCGCAACCCACATCTTTATTTGATTTTCTAGATCTACTGAACTGGAGTTTGTAATTATTTAGGAGTAGCACTAATACATCCCCTTTGTATTTGAGTTTTACTTTTCTATGAAATAAATTTATATATTACATTATATTTATAAATTAAGAAAATGGCTTCCTTCACACATCAGAACACTTTACCGTTTACTTTCTGAACTGTTTCAGTTTTTCTAGTTGCTAGGAAAACAAAAACAGTAAGAAGTGAGAAGTCAACTACCTTTGTCCCAAACTGTGCTTGCCCAATTGGTCGAATTGAGACATTCACATCACAACGAAGTGAACCTTCTTGCATATTGCCATTACTCACTCCCAAATACCGAACTAACCTCTGCAATTCAGCTGCATATTCTGCAGCCTCAATACCAGTTCTCATATCTGGTTCAGAAACAATCTCAAGTAAAGGCACCCCTGCTCTATTTAAATCAACCTGCAATAAAATCAACCATATCAACAAGCCTATACTATACATGATAATTGCCATTTTCAGCAGTCATCAAAATCTATGGAAAGAGATATGTCACAAACAAATTTTCATTTTGAATGCATTTGAACTCATACTACTAGATAAGAAGGCAATAAATTATAGAATTAGCATGCGTATAGAGTCAACTTGACCCACAAATCATATGACTGACACTTGACCCTGATTAAACGTGAAAGCGACAATATATATTCTTGAAAGCAAAGAAGACTACAGTTCAATGCAGTAAAAAGTGGTACAGTATTTAGGCAAAGGGGAAGCAGTAATTTCCTGTGAATAACTTTCATTTTCTGAATGAAGCAGCTTGCCTGCATCTTCCTCCATGTGAACCCTTGTAATGCCAAACCTCCTATGTCCCCCGCCAAATTCCACAGGAAGATCCAAATCAATGTAACCACCACTTGCAATTGGAACATCAAACTGAGATATTTGGTAGCCTTTTGGAAGGTCAGGGTAAAAGTACTGTTTCCTATCAAACTTTGAGTTTAGAGACAACTTGCTATTCAGTGCAAGACCCACTTTCACCGCTAATTCAATGACCTTTGAGTTCAAAACCGGCAAAGCACCAGGCAAACCCATGCAAATGGGGCAGACACTGGTGTTTGGTGGAGACCCATAATTGTAAGGACAACCACAGAAGGCTTTGGTAAGGGTGTTGAGCTGGACATGGGTTTCTATACCAATGACTGCTTCATAATCTTTTGAGAATTTATCACTTGTTTTGGTCTGGGTACGAGGTGGATTTTTTATTTGGGGCTTTTGCTTTTCTTGAGTGGCAGTTTGGGCTTCTGTGCTTTTCATAGTGCAATAAAAAACGCCATTCTTTCTTCTAAACAATGCAGTTGGGTACAGCAACAAAGGGTGGTTTTGAATGCTTCTAAAAATGGTAGAAGCCATCATGGCACTAATTCAATCAATCTATCAAACACTACAAAGGCTGTGTCTGCATAGCATTAAAAAATCAAAGGCATTGGTAAGCTATAAAGATATTCAAAAGGAAATAACTTAAAAATTAAGAACCAAAATCAGTTAGAAGGACTCCAACTGTTGAATATCTAGATAATATTTGATGCTCATGCTCAGAACTTGAAAATCAGTTGAAGTCACACAAATAACAAATGCTGGGATATGCAAGGAATCAGGTTTTTGCAAAAATGGTAGTGAAGTTTCCTCAAAATACATAAAAAGAATCGATTTTGAAGGGTACCCAGAAAGGATTTTAATGTAAAACACTGGAAAATTAGTCAAAAGATGCCAAAAAGAGTTGCTATGTCACAGTAGAATTACATTACACACAAAGTGCTTAGTGCAGAGTTCAAAAAATTTAGAAGGAATGAAAAGATATGAGAAGAAGAACGGATGGAAAGAACAGGATAATGATCGATGGAAACCATTTCTGACCTGCTCTGGCCTCTAGCAGCAAAGATAGACCCGAATTGCTTCACAACCTACCATAGCAACAGTCATCCATTTCAAAGACAATGAAACCCGGTTCAGTAGCTTAACGATCTTATGTAGCTCAAAATAAATTATAACATATAATAGTATGACTTTCAACAAGTAAGTGGGCGTGCCGGAGTGGTTATCGGGCATGACTAGAAATCATGTGGGCTTTGCCCGCGCAGGTTCGAATCCTGCCGCCCACGTTTTTTACTAGAACAAGGTTTCTCAACAATTTTTTTTTTTTTTTGGTTGCATAAACGAAGTCTTTATTGAAATAAAATAGACAACAGAACAGAGTTTACACTGCTCATCAAGACAGCAGACACTTACACAAACAGACTTACAAAACAACAACACTTGGACTACAAACAGAAAATTAAAAGCAACCAACACTAGAACTACAAACACACATAACTAAACATGATAGCAACAGGTCTGCACAACTGTTGGCTTCTCTCCACACGTGTTCAATGCGGACCGCCCATGGCTTGGACATGAGCCACCTGCAATCCAGAATTTTAGTAGCAAGTAAGGAGTCTGTTTGAAGGGAGACATGTTGGTATCCATGATTCCAAGCTAGCATCAGGCCCTCGCGGATGGCCCAAAGTTCGGCCACAGTATTATTGGTGTTACCTTAATGTAGAGAGAAGGCCCAAAGCCAGTTGCCATCAGAATCTCAAGCTAATTGTCCTGGATTTCCTTTCGAGCTGCCATACGTGTTTATGGTAATAAAAGGGTTACTAGCTGGCGTCCATGTGATAAGGATAAATGAGTATTAGGATGTTGATGAAGAGGGTATTGAATTGGTTGTAATAACTAAACTTTATTTTATGTTGAAATATGTTGTTGCTATAAGTAACCACTTATTTCACATCAAAATATATTTTTGTAATTGGTGATAAAAGACTTGTTACAATAAGTACTATTGTAACAAAAAAAATTAATTGGGGTAATATATATACTATTGCGTCTCTGATTTTTTTTTTTTTTTTTTTTTGGTAATAGTAATTTAAATGTATTACATCAATTTAAGATTGTTGCAAGAATTACCTTGTTACATCTAAATATGTTGTTGCAATAGCTAAACCTTATTTTATGTTGAAATATATTGTTGCAATAGGTAAAACCTTATTTCACATCAAATGAAATTGTTGCAATAGAGGTTAGGGGTGGCTTGATGCATTTGGGGGCTTAAGGCAAAAATTGAAATTGAGGCATTTTATATATTTAAGGTGAAAATACATTTTTGGTTCCTACATTTTGAGCTAATTCTTATTTTGGTCTCTACTTTTTTGGAGCGCCTATGTTGGTTCTTGAAAATCAAAAATCGTTACTATTGTAGTTCCTACTGTCATCTCAGTAATGGAAATTTTCTACATGGTAGATGAAGTGCACTGTTGGCAAGTTAAATGCTAGCGTGGCTAATAAAATAATAAATTAAAAAACAAACCTTCAATCTAATTAAATTAAATAATAATTTTTTTGTTGCTTTTCATTATTTTTTTTGGAAGAACATCCCTAAATCAAGACATATCCAACACCAAATTCTTCATGTTCTTCCCCAAAATCTAACACAATTAACGTTGAATTCTCTAGCATATCAAACCCATAAACCCAGTAAACAAACCAATCTCCAACAAACCCATAAACCTATAAATTTTCTTAGAAAACAAACACAAAAAAGCCCAGAAAAATCAGCTTAAATACAAAATAATAAATCCCAAAGCCCCTATTTTCTCAAACTCAAGCAAAATTATCAAATTCCAAAATCTCCAAAGACCCACAACATGCCACACCCAAAATCTCCATACTTTTTCTTATTCTTCTTCCCTAAGACCCATGGCCAAAAACCCATCTTCCCCATAGACCTAGGCCAAAAACCCATAGTCCCCACAAATCCATGCCGAAAATCATTCTTCCCCATGGACCCATGGTCAAAAAATCGATGATGTGAACTTTCTCTATCTCATGGTCGAATCCCATGGCCGAAACTCATGGCTAACAACCCATGGCCAAACCCCATCAACTGAACCCTATCTTATCATATTTCTCTCTCTCTCTCTCTCTCTCTCTCTCTCTCTCTCTCTCTCCATGGCCAAAACCCTGGCCACACCCCATCAGTTGTTGGTTGCTAATATTTGATCTGGGTCTTTATTTCTTGATTGATATATCTGATTGTTGGTGATAAACTTTGAGTGGCTAATGTGTTTATGAAGCATTCGATTGTGTTTTGGGTGGGTTTTGAGATAACTTCTGATTTGGGTTTTAGTTTTTGAGGTTGGATGAGGCATTGTGTTTTGTGTTTGGGTTCAAGTTGAACAAAGAACTGAGATTTTTTCTAGGTATGTGCTTCTATGTGTTTATGTTTAATATGTTCCCAGATCTAAATTTATATTTGTTTTAATTTTTAATTATGTTTTTGTTTTTAGAATTATTAAAAATTAATGTGTTTAAATTATTTTTTTTCCAAATCAGATGTTGATGTGGCAATTTAAATGCCAAATATTTAAAAAAAAAAAAATTTATTAGCCACATCAGCATCTAACTTGCCAACAGTGCATTTCGTCTGCCACATAAACAATTTTCATTACTGAGATGATGGTAGAGACTAAAATGGTAATAATTTTTTATTTCCAAGGACCAACATAGGTGCTCCAAAAAAGTAGGGACTAAAATGAGAATTGGCCCAAAATATAGGAACCAAAAGCGTGTTTTCACCTATATTTAAATATGACTTTAAAAAAATTAAATATTATATAAACTCTATTATCTTGTTTTAGATGCAAAATTATGATTAATTAAGATGAACCACGTAGAATTTTGTTTTAGAAAGTCTATAGACACAAAAAAATTGGCAAAACTTTTCACACCTGTTGATGTGGTAAATTGATAGCAATAAGTAAAAGAGTGATGTTAGTGGTGGAACTAGGTGAGAACTAGTAAAAGTTTGTCAATTTAACTATTGTAAAAAATGTTGTGAATTTTTTTGTATATTGCATTTTTTTTTAGAAGTGCATTCACAATATTTTTCACAACAAATTTTAGATGTTAAGTTGCTACTAGTTGTAATTTGAACCCACCATTGTAATTATTTTTTTGCCATCAATAACAAATTGCAACTTAGGATTTGTTGTGAAAAATGTTGTGAACGTAGCATTTCTCTATCTTTTTTTTTATTTTTTTATTTGATAAAAAATTATTTTATTTATTGGCTAATGTTTGGGCTTAATTAAATTAAATTTTTGGATCTTTTTTCTACTTGAGGCCTTAGGCAACCACAACAATTGCTTATAGTGTAGAGCCGAATATTGTTGCAATATTTCGCAGGACAGGATATTGGGTAGCGGGAAAGCTTTTTTTTTTTTTTTTTTTTAGAAAAAAATTGGGTAGTAGGAAAGTTGAATCATTTTCCCATTTTTTTTTCTCATCTCTTTTCTGTTTTTCTCTCACCCTCTCAATTCCCTCTTTATCTCCATCCATGATACCGTTAAAGTATGAAGTTTATCTCTACTGGCTTGAATTTGGTTTCTCTCACGCAAACAACCAGAAACTATCACTCCAAAAAAAAAAAAGTTTTTTGAGAGTGGCCAAAAAGTGAGATTTGAAGGAGGCAAAGATGAGAGATCATTGAAGATTGTGATTTGAGGAGCAGTGAAGGAGAAGTTCATTCTCTTTTACTGGGTTTTCTTTAAGGAATTTCAATCTCTAATTCTAGTTGGTTTGAGGAATTTCTCTGACTTACAGGTATAATCTTTTGCTTCTCTTTAAACTTAAATTTAAATTTTATTTGTTTGTTTCTAGAGAGGATTTAGATTGAAAAAAAAAAATTAGCTTTGGATTTTAAGAAGTGAAGTAGAATGAAGTAGCCTAATACAAGTATATGTCTCAACTGAGTTGATTCTTATTTCAAAGCCCAAATTGAGAAAAAGGAAATTAAGAATTTTCTTTCCTTTTCTTTTTTCAATTTTTGTAGCCACCAAACTGGGAGAAAAAAAAAATTAAGTTTTAGATTTTTTTTTTTTTTTTTTTTTTTTTTTTTTTTTACTTTATGGGTGTTTGCTACTTTCATATCTTTGACAAATTATGGAGTCCAAAGGTTGGGATTTTGTGGAATTTTTACTTTTGCTTGAATTTATGGTTTTTATAAAGTAATGTCAATAAAATGTAGGATGAATCAAGGATTTTAAAGGTAAAGGAATATTTTTGCTTAACAATGAACAAAATCTTATAAAGGAAGGAATACTTCTACACCAGCTAGTCATGTCTTCGGAACCTTCTTCGCTGCCACCTATATATCATGTTGACTTTTTAGAACTTCATTCAATTTGTAAGGCTCATAATTAGAATTTTTTATTCTCACCATCTACTTCTTGCACCCTATTTGGCATAACAAAGAGGTTTCTTGGCCTCAACTTTATCACTGAATACCAATTTGAATTTTTAACATCCTTTGAATAACAAACTTGTTCTACTTGATATCCTAAAATGAAGAGGTCATCTTTGTAGTGAAGACATGTCATGTCAACATCGATAAATCCATACTTATTCTTCTTACACCCTCTACTTTAGTTTCTACCTTGAGGTGGCACCTCAAATCAATCACATTTAAACAGAATAACTTCCTTACTTCCCAAATACTCTAAAGCAATAATCTTCTTAATGAATCCAAATCAATCTATATACCTTGTACTTTCTTCATCTTTCACAACCACACTTGGTTTTTAACATCTGCTCACTTTCTTTTGTTCAAAATAAGAAACCATTAATAGTGTATCAAGAATAAACTCATGCACAAGAATCTAACCCTAAAGCTAATGATAATATTTGGTCATTTATCCGTTCATCTTGATTGTCGTAAAGTTGTTCAATCTACATTTACACAATTACTATCACAATCAGTTAATTGCAAATGTTTGAAATGGACACATGAAAGTTAGTATAAAATTAATCCACTTACTTGAGACTTAAACCACTTTGAAAATTATTCTTTGTGTCTTTGTTCTACATTTTAAGGGTTTATTGATGTAAGCTCCCTAATATGTTCGCTACATACATGTAAAGACAATATTAATAATAAAATTATCAACAAATACAAATTTAAAGAATTATGCTTCTTATGAATATAAAATGACTTTCTCAACCCATACAAAAACTTTTTCACAATTGGTTAAAATGTAATGATGTGCCATTTGGAGCTTTGAATTACAAAGAGCTTCAAACATGTAGTTTTGTCTGTCATGGTTATACCAATGTAAATACACTCAAACTAGATGTTGCTTCAGTTAAACAAGTGTCAACATTCTTTTCTAGTTTATTAAGTTTTGTATCCATATCATCAAAATACCAGGAGCAAAATGTCATACATTCCTCTGAAATATACCCTTCAACAATTGTTCCTTTTGGATGAACTCTGTTACGCACATACCCTTTTAACGTGCATAAATATCTCTCAATTGGATACATCCACCTATATTACATAGAACCTGCTACCTTAGCTTCATATGCAAGGTGAATCAGTAAGTGCATCATAACATCAAAGATGAAGGTGGAAATACTTTTTCCAATCTACAAAGGGTTTCTGCATTTTGATGATCTATTTGGTCCAATGCTTCAACAGTCAATTCTTTTGAACATATTTCCACAAAGAAATGACTTAAAGAAATTAAAAGTTCAAAAACTTTCTTTTTGATGATCTATTTGGTCCAATGCTTCAACAGTCAATTCTTTTGAACATATTTCCACAAAGAAATGACTTAAAGAAATTAAAAGTTCAAAAACTTTCTTTGGTGATAAAGCATGTATTACAAGCAGAAGTAAACCTTGAAATATAACATGGCAATCATGTGTTTTCAATCCAACCATGTTGTTGTCTTTCATCTTTACACATCGCCCTATATTTGATGCATAATCACATCTTTTAAAAACTGGCACAACATTTGTTTTTCATTTTTTGTTAGTGTGTAACATGCAAAAGGAATAATATACTTGTCACATTTACATTCTGGATGTAGATCTTTTCTAATTCTCATTACTTTAAGATCTTGACGTACATTTGGGCCATCCTTTTGTCTTCCCTTTTATTTCAAGCAGTGTTCCCAAATACTATCATAAATATTATTTTCTATATGCATCACATCCAAAAATCACTTGCTCTTGCCAAAAATCACTTGCTCAAAAGTTTTATACTGTTCAATCACATCATCCCCTGATAATGGCCTTGGTGCTTGTCTTGTTTCCCTCATGTTATCAAATGCTTCCTTTGTCCTATGTCATTTATGATTAGCTTCTAAAAATCTACGATGACCCATATAACAATGCTTTCGTTCATGCTTAAGTCTTAATGACACTGTATCCTTATGGCGAGCCCAACAATAGATTATAGAGGTAGCAAGCCCACGGATTCTCAAAAAAAAAAAAAAAAAAAAAAAAAAAACCCAATACAGAGAATCAGAAATCAAACCCACGATCACGTCACTGACAGAGAAAACCAAACCCTAATACAGTCTATATAGAGCAAAAGCAAAACAAACTCCAATACAGAGGTGTTTATCAAAAAAAAAAAAAAACCCCAATATAGAGCAAACCAAAACCAAACCCAATACAGAGCAAACCAAACCCACGGTCACGTCGCTCGCAGCTCGCTCGTCGTCGCTGTAGCTCGTTCGTCCTCGTCATCACTTGTCGCTTGCCCCTCATTGCAGATCATAGATCGTAGATCGTAGATCACAGATCACAGATCGTAGATCACTTTGCTCCGGTGCTCAGTGCTCGATGCTCCCTCCCTCAAGGTATTTCTGTCTCTCTTTTTCTCTCTGACTCTCTATCTCTCTTAGTCTCTCACTCTCTCTCTCTCTTTATCTGAATCTAAAATGAAAACTATGAAATGAAAAATGCCATTGAGAGTGTCTTTATTCTCTAACTCTCTCTCTTTTGAACTAGTCTGTGATTGGCTGGCCTTTACTCTTTAGCTTTATTAATATTTAGCTATTTGCCTGTTTTTTGACTTTTTAAATTTGGCTTTATCTTATTCTTATCCGTTGGTGTTGGTGTTGGTGTTGGTGTTGGTATTGGTGAGATATTGATTGTCTTTTAGTGTAATGTGTATAAGTGTATTGTGATTTGTGATTGTGAAATTTTCTGATTGGCACCTGGTTATTGTGATTAGGGCATCAAGCATGAGGCTTGTGCTTGTCTGTTGAGTGGGGAGGGGGTAGATGGGCTCATAGGGCTAGGTAAACAATAATTAAAGCAGTGTAATGTGCTGCACATTACACTGCTTTAATTATTGTGCTGCACATGGGATGTGTAATGCCTAGCTCTTTTAGTGTTAGGCTAAATAAATTAACGATTATAAAAGACAATTAATAATTAACCAATACATTATAAAAGACAAATAAATTAAATTATGTTAGGCTAAATAACAATTAATAATTTTATAATTAATGAAACAACAATATAACAAATTATAGTTTATAAAAGACAAACAAATTAATGAGACAACTAAACAACAATAATTAATAATTTTATTAATATTTCCAATGAACTTATAGTTTATTGTTTATTCTTTTACTAGAATTATGGACAAATATTTTATAAGAAACCACGTACCCAAGATCCATCTTCTATGCAAGATTCATCTCATGTGCAAGATTCATTTCTTGTGCAAGATTCATCTTCATCTTCTAAGCGAATTCGTGTTGACTTTAACTTAGAAAATCTTCATTCAGATCCTGGGCTACGACAAAAGATATCATGTTATCATCCTAATAATCATGATGAAATAAGAAGATATTATTTAACAAAAGGCCCTTGTCAACTTGTTCATGATTACCATGTTTCATATTTTTCCGGAAAGCCCTGTCGATTTAGATCCGAATGGTATGTAAATAGAAAGTGGTTGGAATATAGTATAGACAAGGATGCAGCATTTTGTATTTATTGCTACCTATTTGGGCAAGATGTTGGTAAGTAAGGAGGAGGTGAGACTTTTGTAATGAAGGAATTCAAACTTTGAAATCAGTTTGCGAAGTTAGATTCCCATGTTGGAGGAGTTAATAGTGCTCATAACCAAGCTATCAAGAAGAGTGAAGATCTACTGAAGGAAAAGCAACACATTCAAAGTGTTTTGGTTAAGCAATCCAATAAAGATAAATTTGAATATTGGGTTCAATTAAATGCAATCGTTGATTGCATAAGATTCCTTTTATGCCAGGAATTAACTTTTCGTGGTCACGATGAATCTCAAGGTTCAAGTGATAAAGGAAATTTTCTTGAGCTTCTACAATTTTTGGGGGATCACAATGAATCTATCACTGAAGTGTTGCAAAGCGCTTCAAAAAATTGCAAGCTTACCCATTCTGATATTCAAAAAGACATTGTGAATGCAATTGCACGTGAAACATCCAAAGTCATCATCAAGGATCTTGACAATGGGTTCTTTTCAATATTAGTTGATGAGTCACGTGATATCTCAGTGAAAGAACAAATGAGCCTCGTTCTTTGTTATGTGAACAAAAAAGGAATTATTATAGAGCGGTTCCTTGGTGTTGTACATGTTGCAAGTACCACCACTTTGTCACTTAAATATGCTATTGAATGTTTACTTTGTGAACATAATTTGAGTTTATCAAACCTATGTGGGCAAGGTTATGACGGGGCTAGTAATATGCAAGGTGATATCAATGGTTTCAAAACTTTAATTTTGAAAGAGAATAAGTCAGCATTTTATGTCCATTGTTTTGCTCATCAACTTCAATTGACACTTGTTGCCATTGCTAAAAATCATATTAATATTGCTGAATTTTTTTATGTGGTTAGTAATTTAGTAACTATTGTTGGAGGCTCTTGTAAGAGACGAGATGCTCTTTGAGATGCACAATTTGCCAAAATTAAAGAAGATTTAGAGAATGGTGTACGTAGAAGTGGGCAAGGTTTTGAATCAAGAGACAAATCTTAAACGCCTTGGTGATACACTTTGGGAATCATATTATGGGACTATTCTCAACTCTCTGTTGTTTTTGATGTATTTGAGATTATTGAAGAAGATGACCTCTCTGATCAAAAAGTTGAAGCTCAATCTATTATAAGGTCAATTCTATTTTTTGAATTTGTCTTTACTCTACACTTGATGAAAAACATTTTAGGGGTCACAAATGAGTTGTCAATAGCATTGTAAAAAAAAGAAAAAAAAAATCAGGATATAGTAAATGATATGGATCTTGTTAAAGTGTCTAAACAACGATTGCAAGTGAGGAGAGATGATAAATGGAAATCTTTATTGACTAAAGTGTCTTCATTTTGTACCACACATGATATTTCTATCTTGAATATGGATGAAATATTTGTAGTTAGTGGGAGGCCGCGACGCAACACTCAACAAAATACAAATTTACATCATTATCGTGTTGAGTTATTCTACACAGTCATAGATATGCAACTTCAAGAGCTTAACAACCGTTTTTCTGGAGCGAATACCGATTTGCTACTTTGTATGGCTTGCTTGAATCCAAGTAATTCATTTATGACTTTCGATAAGGAAAAATTAATACGTCTAGCTAAGTTCTATCTCTCTGATTTTCTTGGGACAGATATTTTGCCACTTGACTCTCAACTGCAGAATTACATTTTTGATATGCGCAACAATGACTTTTTTTTAGAGCTTCAAAGAGTTAGTAAACTTGCTGAAAAGTTAGTGAGTACAAGGAAACATGAAACTTATCCATTAGTCTATTTGCTTGTAAAGTTAGCTTTGACCCTTCTAGTTGCTACTACAACAGTAGAAAGAAATTTTTCAACAATGAAATATATAAATAATGAACTACGCAATCGAATGGGAGATCAGTGGATGAACGATTGCTTGTCCTGGAGTCGCCACTGCATATGTAGGGAAGTCGTTGATTGTTCATAAAATTGATGCACATAAACGAAAATTTTGCTCCAATGAAACAACATATGTCTTGACACCATTTTCCCACAATTGATTTATTTCTTCAATTAATGGTTGTAGACAAATATCAATGTTATTTCCAAGTGATGTAGGATCAGGTATAATCATGAATAATATCCAAAAAGGTTGCTTCAAGCACATTTATAGTGGCAAGTTATATGGAATTAACATAATAAGCCATGTACTATGGCTTGCACTCATAACACCAAAGAGGTTGAACCCATTACTTGCAAGGCCAAGTCTAACATTACGAGAACCTAATGCAAACTAAGAGTGAACCTCATTTAGTTGTTTCCATGCCATTGAGTCAACTGGATGCCTTAACATACCGTTCTTTACTCTACTCTCTTTATGCTATCTCATTTTGAAAGCTATATGTTTTGTCAAAAACAATCTTTGTACCCTAGGCGTTAATAGAAAATAATGTAGAATCTTTTAAGGAACCCTTTTGTTGTTCTTTTTCTTCCCAATGACATTACCATTACTCTCATTCAATTTCCATCTAGATTTCTTGCATCTTGGACATTTTTCCAAATCAGCATACTCATTTTGATACAACATACAATCATCAATGCATGCATCAATCTTTTCGTAGTCAAGTCCTAAATCCCAAATCATTTTTTTAGCATTGTAAAATGAATTAGGAACCAAATTGCCATCGGGATATGAAAACCTAAAGAATTCAAGTAATCCCTCATCTTATTTGTTACTCCACCCGTATAGACACTTCATTTGAAACAACCTCATAACAAATGATAACTTTGTTAAATTTTTACAATTAGGGTACAACTTTCGTCCCACATCTTGTAACAATAGTAAGAATTTTTTAGCATTATCATTTGGTTCCTCATGATCCCACATGTGCAAATCATCATCTCTACCAATTGTAGTACTAGCCAAGTTCTCACCTCTCATCATATTATCAATCATCTCATATGCCCTAGCATCATTACTTCTTTCTTGATTGCTTTCATTTTCTATGCCCCGACTATTTTCATTAAATGGTTCATTGTACCATTCTTCACTGTGATGGATCCATATCTTGTAGTTTTAATCTATTCCAAATTTACACAAATCTAGTGCTACCTCATTACATGTCTTAGGAACCACATTAACGCATTTACAGCATAGACATCGAATTGTATTTGCCTCTACTACTTCAGCAAAAGCCATATCTATAAATGCTTTCATACCATTTTGCCATTCTTGTGATCCCCTATCTTTAATAAACATCCAAGCCTTATCTATTGACATCTTCACTATAAATAAACACAAGATGAACACAAAGCACATAAACACAAATTCTAGACCTTAAGTTCCTGAATTGTCTAGTACTTGGATAATTATAAAATGAATTTCATGGTTCTATCTTGTTTCACATCAAACAAAAAGAACCACAATATTTAGCTGCTAACATGGAAGCCGCATACAACAAAAATGGCATGTTCAAACTCCATAAATTGTCAAGCAAAAGTAGAAATTTACTTGCTCTAAAAATCTGAAATGCTAAGATGCCATTAAAGTAAACAGAAAAAGCAGTGATCATTAATATCCTAATTGATTGCTTAAGGACCATGTACATTACACTAACAAAATTTGGTCTAATAAAGCTTAACATACATTAGTAGGAAACAAAAGGAATCTTCACACAAAGGAGAGGAGCAACATCTTTGTACTACCAATTCTGTTTACCATTAAGGCAATTACTTAAGTCTTCTTTACTGACAGATTTTAGTGCCAATTATAGTTACAATTTGTTTGTGACCGGTTGTATCTAACCAAAAATTTGCATAGAAGTGTGTTCCAAGATCTTCAGAAAAATGTAGTTGGCTATCAAGCGTAAAGTTCTAGGATGTTGTCTAAACATTTTGCAATATGGAGCTATAGATATTCATTAATAAATAAATAAAAGAGAGGATGAAGCTAGGGTTGGTCCAATTGTAACATCATATTAAATGAGATTTTTACATTTTAAATCTACAAACCACTTACTGTAGGGTGCTAACATTCTTTTCCTCAACGGTACAAGTATAAACTACACATCTAAAAAAGTCTTTTAATGCAAATTTGTGTTTGATAGATTATGGAGACTACAACTAAAGCTAGTCAAAGCTAGATGATTTGCTCCATCTTTCTTTCAAGTATTCCTCCAAAGAATTGATGTTGCCATGCTCAACACTACTATATAATGTGCTATTATCTTCAACATCAAGCACTGCAAAACTAAAATGAAACTATGGACTATAATTTGAATAAACTCATCATCGTTGTTATTCATCTTTAGATCAACATTTTGGGTGTTCAACCATTTTTCAACACACACACACACACACACACACATATATCCCCATATCCTACAGTAAAATAAACAATTTTTTTAAAAAGAAACACTAGAAGAAACTGCTTAATAAAAAAAAATTTAAAAATGGTGGTCAAATGCATATGAGATTATCTCCAACTCAGATACAAATAAATAAACAAATTGATATAAAGCCTCTCATAGCTTCTAACTATTTGCTAATGACCATCCAAAACCTAGGGAAAAAAAATAGAAATTTAGAGTTCTAACAATGAATCACGTAAGAATTATATTTTATACAATCTCTAAACCCAACCAAAACAAAAAGTAAATTGACACCAATAGGTAGAACAAAACCACCAAGTTTTGTGTTTAGGCTTACAAAGATTCAAAAGTGTACATTCAATAAATCAAGAACAGCAAAGCTGCTATAATTCAAATTGACGAGATTAACATATTTTTAATTGAGAGAGGGAGAGAGAGAGAGAGAGAGTCCTTACCATTAGCTTTGGAGTGCGTCTTGGCCTCACTGCCACCATCATGACTCCTTGTTATCTCTCAACAAATTTAAGAAGGAACCCAGTTTCAGGTAGGGGTGTGTATGAGTCGGGTTGAGAAGTTTTTTCGACCTAACCCACCATCGTGGGTTAAAAAAATCAAACCCAACCCAACCCATCACAAGGGTCCAAACCAACTCGACCCAACCCACATGGATTAGATTGGATTGGGTTGGACCTATGGGGGCCAAATCGGGAAATTAACCTTAAATTTCAAACATTATAATTAGTAGTTTAAATTTTCAAACTATATTTTTTACTAGCATCTTGAGTCTAAGAGACTCGATTTAGGGTCTATAAATTGAGTTTTTGGAACTCGATTTTCATGGGTTGTTCACGTCTGATGTGGCACTTTTTCCACGTGACATCTACCTGGAAATCAAGTCTCTAATACTCAATTTCTAACCCAAAAATAATAATTATTAATGACCCAAAATGCAGAAACAGCAAAAACACGGAAAGAAAGAAAAAAAGAAAAAAAGAGAGAAGAAGAAGAAGAAGAAATAGAGATGCAAGCTCAAGCCGACCCAGGCCGTAGCACAACCCAGGTCACCGCGTGACCCAGGCCGATCTCACTACAACCCTTGTTTTTGTTTTTGTTTTTTTTTTTTTTTTCTTCTTCTTCTTCTTCTTTGATGAACACATATTTTCAGGAATTGCTATTGTCGTTGTGGTTTTCTTTGTTTTCTTTTTAGATGTAAATCGAGTCTTAGAGACTCGATTTCCAGGTAGATGCCATATGGAAAAAGTGTCACATCAGACGTGAACAATCCATGAAAATCGAGTCTCGTAGACTCGAGATGCTAGTAAAAAATATAGTTTGAAAACTTAACTACTAATTATAATGTTTGAAATTTAAGGTTAATTTCCATTTTTCTCCACCTATGGGTTGAACATTTAAAAAAAAAACTATTATTATTATTATTATTAAATTGAACATTAGAATAACATCACTACAAATAAGATCAAATTTGTAACCAAATAATCATGAGCATAACACCAAACAAACACAAACAATATGAGGAGAACTACTTAGGTTTTGGATTTTATTTAGGAAGAGGGGCAAAAAAGTAAATAAAAAATTGTATAATATTTTTTTAAAATTTAAATTTATATTAAATATAGGTGGGTTGGATCGGATTAGGCGGATTTGTGAATCTTATGATTTGAACCTGACCCGACCCATTGTTAAAAATTTTTTTATAACCAACCCAACCCCAATCCACCAACCCAGCGGGTTGGGTTGGATCAGGTCGGTTTTGGTGGGTTAGTAGGTTCGCTGCACATCCCTTGTGTCATGTCATAAGTTCCTCTCACACGTGAATTTCTAACTTATTTGGTTTATTTATTTATTTTATTGTTATGCTAACGTGGCATTACGCGTGTTAGTCTATGTGGCAAAAAATATTATTTTATTTTTACTGTTAGCCACGTCAACATTTTTCATCTATCATTTAATGACATATACTATTTTGACATAATACTAAAAGGTTTGGGACCAAATTGAAATTTAGTATAAAGGTTAATGACCAAATATGTAGTTTACCTTAATTTTTTTAATGTCATTCAAATACAATGACTTCAAGAAAGCAACTAAGGCCTTTTATCTAATTGTATGCAAGCAAATTGAAAGATGAATGAATGAAACCTTCTTCTCACTTGAATAACACAAAAGTAAAGATTTTTAGACATCAAATGAAAAAGTGCATGCCAAGATAATCTAGTTGCAATCGAGTCAAGACAAAATATTTGAAATTATAGACATACATGAGAAACATTTACAAGTGTGAAAATAGTGAAGCTAAAGTATATTAATGAAATTGACATCAATTGTGGATGCTATGCCTATTTTTAAATAGTCCATAGCCAAAATAAATGATTTTTTTTTTAAATTTCTTTATTTATGAGAATGACTTTTCAGAATAAAAGATAATGTTCCCTGGAGTGTGTGTTATTTAACAATAATATGATATTCATGAAAAAGAGCATGCATAAATAACTAAAAAAATCAAACTTTAATCCAAATTGAAACAGAGTGTCAACCATTGTGCATCTAATATTAAACACAACTAATAGATTATTTTTTAAGATATTAGATTATGAAATAGGTTTTCAACTTGTAAAATTTTTATATGTTTTTAGTTTTTATCAAATTAGCTATCCAATAGGGTATTTGTTATTCTGTTATCTCTTTTGGGATACTGATACTGTGTGAAAGTGAAACTTGTGTATTTGTTTTAATTATATTTTCAAATGGTAAACTAGACTCTTTTTTGTTTGTGTTATTTTGTTTTGATTAGCAATACTGAGATTTGTATAATTTGATTATTAATTAACAAGTATTAATTGTCGAGCTGAGCTCTTTCTTGACATGGATGAATCCAAATTAATGGATTTTCATTTTCACACCAAGTAATTTGATGCATGACTTAACAAGTACTCCCTCCGTCCCACTTTGTTTGTCCTCTATTCCATTTTGGGATGTCCCAAAATATTGTCCTATTTCTAAAAATAAAAGTCATTAATTTACTAATATTCTTATTATACCCCTATTAATTTACTAATTCAATTTTTTGATAAATTTATTTAAGGATAGTTTTGAAAACTTATACATTTTTAAAAGATAGACAAGACAATAAATGATGTTCCCTTAAAAAATTTGACTTTTCAAACAGGACAAACAAAGTGGGACGGAGGGAGTAGCAAATACATGTTTTTTTTTAATCAATGTGAAAAATACGGGTTAATCCAACCTAACCCCAATCCAATCGACTTTACCCATTCTTAACATGTTTAAAATGCAATTTTCTTACTTGAACTCGATTGACCTAATTGATCCTTTTGCCATGTCTAAAAAAAACAAAGAGTGAGTCCACAAGTATCAGTTACGTTAAACACTCACAAGAAATTGCTTCAACAATTTTGAATTCGTTGCATAAAAAGTTATGTTGTAGCATTATTATTTTCTACTAGAGAAATGCTATGTTCATAATATTTTTAGAACAAATTTTAAGTGATAAATTATTATTAGTGAATAAAAAAGTAATTATAAAAGTATTATAAAGATGTAAGATGGGGAAGACTTGTATAATTTTTTTTGAAAAATGTGGATTTATTCTATTGGTTGGGACTGCCAGATCTTGGGAAAATTATTAGGTACTTAGTATTATAAATATGTATTCCCTCCTCTCACATGAATAATGGGCCCTACTAATTAAATTCATAATGAAACCTACCATTTATATAAGAAGAGAAAATACATATTTATGATACTCCGGAAATATAGTACTCCGGAAATATATAATAATTTTCAGATATCTTGATTGTTGATACTGGTACTTAAAAAAGAAAAAGAAAAAAGAAAAAAGAAATCCCCTAAGCGGGAAGAGACCCAGAAATGAAAAATAAAAATAAAAAGGCCATCGCCCATGTGTTGCTTTTAGTTTTAGTGCTTATTGCGTTAGGGCGAAACCTGAAACGCAGAAAGAAACACTGCCGCCGTCTGCTCTTCCGTAAAGATGTCGATGTCAAAGAGCTCAAAGATGCTCCAGTACATCAACTACCGTATGCGAGTCACTATCCAAGACGGCCGTCAGTTGGTTGGTAAGTTCATGGCCTTCGACCGCCACATGAATCTCGTCTTAGGCGACTGCGAAGAGTTCCGCAACCTTCCCTCCTCCAAAGGCAAGACTGCCCCCACCGAAGACCGCCGCACTCTCGGCCTCGTCCTCCTCCGTGGCGAAGAAGTCATCTCCATGACCGTCGAAGGCCCGCCTCCTCCCGAAGAGTCCCGAGCCAAAGCTGCTAACGCCGCCGCTATGGCTGGTCCCGGCATTGGCCGAGCTGCTGGTAGAGGCATTCCTACTGGGCCTCTTATTCAAGCCCAGCCTGGTCTTGCTGGGCCCGTCCGTGGAGTCGGTGGGCCTGCACCTAACATGATGCAGCCACAGATGATGTCGAGACCTCAGCTTTCTGCTCCGCCTGTGAATTACCCGACTCCGCCTGTGATGCGGCCCCAGGTGTATCCCGGGGGCCCACCTCCGATGATGCGGGGCCCACCGCCTATGCAACAGGGACAGCAGTTTGTTTCCAGGCCTGGTGGACCTCCACCGCCGCAGCAGTTCGTGCCGCAGTTTGCGCAGAGGCCGATGGGTCCGCCACCGCCTGGTGGTCAGATGATGAGAGGACCACCGCCGCCGCCGATGCCTCGTCCTGGAATGCAACCTCCGCCTGTTGGTGTTTATGGGCCTCCACGTCCTAATATGCCTCCTCCACCAAACCCTCAGAATCAACAGCAGCAGCAACAACAGCAACAACAGCAGTGATTAGTACATTAGGTTCGCTATTCTTTCCTTTAAACTTATTTGTTAGAATGGTCCTTAAATTAAGGACGTCTTATATGTGTTTCATTTCATTTTCACTTGTTTACGTGTGTGAGTTTATTTGAAAAAGCCAGTACTTGAGAAATTTGACCAAAGTTTTGAAAAGAAAGACAAACCGTTTGGCACTGTTCTAGAGAATTCAACTAATTTGAGATTATACATGAATGCTGGCTTAGTTGGTCCTATAAAAAAAAAAGCTTGTATTGGGTTTCTTGAGCACCTAAAGTGCATGTAAAGTAGGAATTAAGCTTGTTTGTTTCATTTATATTAACTTATAAATCCTAGCATCTACTCTTCTGTTATTGAGGTTGTGTTTCTAGTTGTACATTAAAATGAAGGATTTTGGACACATCTGATCGTCCTGATTTGTAATATTTCTGTTTATTAGGTTATAAAATGAGTTCACTATGTTGTATTTGTAGCATTGTTGCTGGAATAGAAAATATTTGCATTTCAACCTTCTCTCTCCTTGGGCTTTCAATTTATTTCGTTATGATTTCCACCGTACAGCATATGTGTTTCTTAATGCCTTGAAAACTATTTAAACTATGTGCACTTTGTAAAAATTTTTAGTTTTTACTGCATGGATATGTTTTATTAGGGGTTCATATCCTTTGTGCACAGTAATAGGTTACCCAGTTGGGCCCTTAATAAGTACTAAGGTGCTAGAACCACTGGGGTATCCCTCAAACCGTACCTACGCACCAGAAGAGAGGTTGAAACCACTGGGATATCCCTTGAACCCCTCAATCACTGTGGTCTCATTGTTTATGTTTCAGCAGGACACTATCGCAGTTTTGTAATTATGGATTTTTCTTGTCTTGCTGCTTGGTGTAGACTTTTTCAATATTTGTCAATTAACTTCTTGATGTCCTCTGCCATTGTCTTGAGCAGGCAATTGCACCTCTAGCTATGGTTGGTGTTCCTTCTTGATGACATGTTAAATATATATGAAGACTATTTAGTATCATATATATACTATATACTCCTTAAATATATAGCTTCTTAGATATAAGCATCATTAGATATTTGTTACTAGGCACAGACATTTTAGATATTTGTCAGTTAACTTCTTGATGTGACGATATTCATGGTCTTGATTTTCAGCATATACTATATACTCTTTATATATATATAGTTTCTATCTGCTATGAAATCAACAATAGATCCTCATAACTCATGATGCTCATCAGAAATTTAAAATCTGTTTGGCCCTACTGTTATTCCAGCCACAATGATTGCAAACATCTCACCTCCATATCCTCCCCGACTCCTTTCCCCTGTCATAAACATTAAACCTATGAGTTGGTCTCATCCTGAATCTTGCTTTGGGTTGTGGAACACTGTGTGGTCTCTACGCTGCTGCTCTAATCTCCCAATGTCCTTGGTCGTCCTAACATCAGTGTTCTTCCACTGAAACCATGATCGCCCAACATACAGTTTTGGGTTCCTCCATCTCTAAGCCTTCTCCATTGTGATTCCCTCTAATATGGGACCCTTGTGCCTAGCTTATTTGCTAACCTTTTTGTCATAGTAGAACTGAATACTTAACAAAGTTTTGAATTCAGCCCACCCCTTGCATCCTTACCTTCCAGTATGCACACCATCCCTCCTAGAGACACTCTAAAATTTTGAGAATTCCATGAACCTCCCATTCCTGTTTCTTGGTTGGATAAAATGGATGGCCCAATACATATCACGGCAATGTTTGAAGAACATGTTGTTAGACGATTGATTTTTCTCTCTTCTAGGCACTCCAATCCCCTGGTGCGGTCCATAATGATCCAAAATTCTATTTTCATTCCTCTCGCATATGTTAAGCAATTCTGCCCTACTGCCATTACAACAAAATTCAAATATTTTTGCATCAATTCTTAGTTACACAGACACTCATTCTCCCTTTTGCATGCCTAAATATTTCCAGCTTGGTTTAAAATTTTCTAGTCGATTATTTTTTTATCATTAGGCTTTTACCATAGGTTGGTGGAGATCTTTCGCCAGAACCTTTGTGTGATGCTAGAGATTCAGTGGGTGAGGTCATCCTGTACAACAATCTCATTATGAGGGTTGACTGGTACTTTATGGTTTTAACCCTATCTTAAGTTGGGGATTTGCTTGATTTTGTAGTTTTTTGCAACAGTACATAATGTTTTTCATGTAGTTTTGTTTCCATATGGTATATTTTTGGATATATTATAACCTAAAAAGCACGGATACTTCATTTGAAGTGCTATACCCGTGTCGAATATGGGACACGCCTCGGACACTTGCACCTGTGTCCTTTTTTTTTTTTTTGAAAATTTGCGGGACACAGGAGGGACACTTATCTTTAATTTCTTTTTAGTTTTAATCTCAAACACTTATTTAGTTGTCTTTTATTTACTCTTTTAGATCTTATTCTTTGGTTTGTATTCTAATTTATAAATATCATATATTAGTCTTGAATTCATTTTATTATCATTTATTGCTCTTAATGTGATATATGTTTTAACATTATATGAAAAAAAAATGCTTAAAAATATTTAAAAAAAAAATTAAAAATAAAACTAAATTTAATAATTAATTAATATATGTATCCCTGCCATACCCATGTCCTAATCTTTTAAAAATTTCCGTGTCATTGTGTCGTACCCATAATGTGCCAGCAGCCAGTGTCCATGTCCGTGCTTCATAGAATTTATAACTTGCTTTTGTACATTAATGTTGTATTTGTTAGAAGTAGCATCAGATAGCTCAAAGTGATAGGTTATTCTTTCACTTGTGTTTTGACAATGGTACCATCTTACGGAACCAGCACTGCTTGTGTAACAGCTGTGCTGTCTCAAAATAACATGTGGCAAGGGTGCTAAGGGTCTTGTAGCTCAATCGGTACCTTCTAGTGTTTCCAATAGAGATGTCCAAGGTTCAATCCCTTCTCCCCTGTTGTAACTATCAAAAAAACAATCTTGTGTCAACGTTAAATACTATTGAATTGTTCTAAGAAACATATAACTTATTCTATGTGGAAAACTGAGGGGTGATTAAATATATTGGGCAATGCCACTTGATAATGTTAATATTTAGGTTTTGTGAATATCTTGTACTGCAATCAATTGTAGTCATGTTTACAAAGTCCTGCATGTGGTAATGGAACTGGCTTTTGTGTTGGACTCTTGAGCGATTAAGATGCAAATGATATTATTTAGGGACGCCATCATGCCGGTGTAGTAGATGACAGAAACAAATCTGAATTTGGATGAAATAGGTATTTACTAATTTCTGATCTATCTAAAAAAGACTAGGAATTAAAAATGGAAAGATAGAACTGTTAGTTGTGGCAGCGATCTCTTTGTTATGGTGTAATGATTTTTCAATTATCAAAAAAATAAAAAATGTTGTATTGATTTCTCAGTTATTGGCCTTGTGACGCTCTTGCATATTATGTTTTCTGCTGGGGCTCAATTTTTGTGTCTTGAATGACTTTGGGATTCCAGCGCTCTCCTTAGCAGCTCTGTTTCTCTTGGTTTGTTCTTTCTTCTTTTTGTTTGTTTGGATCTGTGTCCGGGTGCATAATCACATGTCATTGTCAAAGCTTCAACATCTGTTGCAAACTTTGAATTGAATACATTTAAGTAGGTAAATGTAATTCAAATTTTCTATAGGTAACCATACTCACTTTGTGGGTCTTGAACTCATGACCGTATTCTTTAACCTATTCCTTTAAGGGGAGGACGTGCCATTTGAGCTAGAGCTCATTGGCATGCAAATGTGATTCAAAATATTAAATATTTTGTGGAACTCATTGGAGGAGACGACCTTACATTTTTTAGATTCTTTGGAAATATCTTGTTGAAGAATTGACTTCATAAGGATTGCTGAGTGCTCATTTTAGAGACCTTATTTTCATTGGTTTATTGGGCTTAACAAATAAGTTGGTCAAAAATACAACTGTCGCAAGAAAAAGTAAAGCCTTGAAAAAACTATACATATTAAATAGACCTAATAAGGTGGAAGTAAGCTCTGGCATACTATGTGACTTAATCTCTTGCAAATATTACAGTAAAATTATCAATTGTGGCTCAGCCACCAAAAACGAAATGCAATGTATGGGAATGATTTGGGTATATTTAATTGACCTGATTTATGTGGTAAGATTATACTTGTGGTACTAGTTATTCTTATTATTTTCATATATTAAAGTTTCCATAATAAAAATTTCTTGGTTAGAAAACTCACTTCTATAATTTTTTTTTTGCGTGCAGGGATATTACAATGTGCTGTGAAGACTTTTCAGCTGGATCTTCTTTTACTACCTTTAAATACAGTTTCAGATTTGCTAATCCTTTGCACTAGGGTGAATCTTTCGCTAATACCTTTGGATATTATTGATGTTATGTTATGATGTTAGCATAGTCCGGCCTATATATTGACTTTTAAGACAAATATTATATGTATTTTTGTTAGAGCAGGTTTTCAGGTGAACAATTTCGTGACATGCTATGGGTATATATTAGAGATCAAGATTCGCTGGTGTTCTTAGAGAGTTCTTTAAACCTTTCTTTAATAATAAAGGGCTAAGATGCTACATCGTCAATCTACTAATATAACCCTAAAAGCCCTCTGCCTCCCCACTCCCATGGCAGTTGCTTACATCAAATTATCATTCCGGGGTGGCAATGGTTATGGCAACTAAGGATGCTAAGATGATTGAAGGTGAAGATTCTTTTTGCAATTTCGTTTTGCAATTTTGATCTTTTAGAATTCGGCATTTGTTGAGAGATGTTCTCATGAGGGAAGCAACAGACTTATCACTCTTTTCTTATAACGAGATTCAGGACAAATTTTACCTTGTCTATTCATTGTAGGGTCCTTCAATTAATTAACACTCTTCTTCCACTTTTCAGAAAATTCATGGTCATAGGAATTTTGTGAATAATAGCAGTCATAACATCCATAACAACCTGATCTGTCACTTTTTTTTTTTTTTGATCTTGTTCATAGATGCTAGTTTTCTGGTTAAGATCATCGAATCCACTTGATTCTCACATATCTCACTCTGATTTTTCAAATGGTGGACTGAACTTAGAGAAGAATTACTGGAAAATTCAGCCATATTTTGGTTTGATTTCAAAATTGTATTTCCCATTTTTTGCACTTAACACCAGTTGATTATGGGAGTGGTGGGCCAAACGAGAGCCTGAATCTTGTAAAGTTTTTAACTGAAAATTATTGTTTAAATTGATTGCATCAAGAGCGTCCAGCAAGGTAGAAACTCCTTTTATCTTAAGTGAAGCATTTGTTAGTTAGTTCCTTAGCCTCTTAGAAATACGTTTGTTGGCAGTTTGGCACCTTTCATCTTGAAGTTATAAGACGCTCGTTTAGTTTAACCTTTAGGTTGTGTTTGGATCTTTGGATTTGGTTTACCAGTCTATCCACCAATTACATTTCCAAGAGGTGTACAATAAAATAAATGTCATGAAATTCAATCGAAAATGAGGTTGCAATAGGGTTATATATACTATAAGATCATAATTCATGAGTAGTACTTCATTTCAAGGTTGTTAAACCCGGACCGGACCGTCCGGTTCGACCGTAAAACCCGGGAACCGTTCATATTCACGGTCCGTTTAAGGTAAGGAACCGTTCTATGCGAAAAAAGCATGAACCCGTCTGAACCGCGGTCCGACCGTCCGGTTCTGTGAACCGTGAGCGGTTCAAACGGGTTGAACGGGTGCAGTACTTCTGCCTTAAAACGACGTCGTTTCAGCCCTTTTTTTTTTTTTTTTTTTTTTTTTTTTTTTCCTTCCTAGTTCCTATACGGCGTCGTTCAACAGTTATTATTTTTTAACCCTCTCCAGTCTCCAGAACACTCCGAAACCCTCACATTGAGATCGCACGAAACCTCACTTCTCTCATTCACCCTCTCGTCTCTGCCTCTATCCCTTGTCGCCGCCGTTCCTCCCTTGCTCCACCGCCGTTCCACCATAAATCCTGCCGCCGTTCTTCCCTTGCTCCACCGCCGTTCCACCCTTCTTTTGGCTCAGCCCAGATCGCCCTAAATCTAAAATCCTACCGCCGTTCCACCGTCGTTCTTGCTCAGCCCAGATCGCCGTCGTTCCACCTTTGTTCGATCACTCTCTCGCCGTCGCAGTTCAGCCCAGATCGCAGTCAGCCCAGATCGCAGCTCAGTCACTCTCTCGCCGTCGCAGTTCAGCCCAGATCGCAGCTCATCTCTGCCTCTCTCCCTCGTCGCCGTCGCAGCTCACTCTGTGTCTCGTCGCCGTCGCCGTCGCCGTCGTTTGGTACTTTATTACCCCTAATCTGTTTTTTCTTTGTTAATTTTTGCAAGTTGATTGTTGATGATTTGGGTCAATTGAAAATCTGGATGATGATTGTTGATTTTTTTTTGCTGAAAGCATTGTTGAGTTGAATGCATTGTTGATTGTTGATTTTTTTTTGCTGAAAGCATTGTTGAGCTGAAAGCATTGTTGATTGTTGATTTTTTTTTGCTGATTCACTTGTGATTAGAATATGGGAACAGCTAAGCTAATGCTAATGCTAATGCTGTTTCTAGGAAAATTTTGGAGTTGGGTATTGTTAAAGAGTTTGGAGAACTTAGTCTATCAAAGGATTTTGATGCTGGGTTTTGAGTTGAATGTATTTGTGGGTAGTTCTTTTATAAGATTATATATGCAGCAGTGGTTGCAACAATAATGCATGATGTGTGTTTGATAAAATGCCTCGAAAAGATTATATGATGTGGAATATTTTGCTAAATGGTTTACTTATTGTAGTAATTCTCTAGAACTTATATGTGGACTAAGTTAATGGGTTTATATCCCACATTTGGTTGATCGGGGAATTTGAGAGCTAGAGAGAGACTTAAAGTTTGGATTCTCATTTCATTTTATTTTGTGCTTGGTACAACAATTTGGCTTAGTTTATGATTCTCTCTATATTAGCACCTATAGATCAATTTGTGATTCTTTGACTCTATGACTTGGTGTATGTTAGTTTGTTAATTTAACTTTGTGTATGAAGTTGTGATTCTTTGACTATTTGTATTTCAAAAATTGATGGGTCTATGCGTGTTTGATTGGTTGTTTAGTTTTTTAGATTAAAATGGAAACAGAGACCGGGTCTACTCCATCACATGAAGCTGATTCCAATGTAATGGAGTCTAGCTCTAGAGTAAGGGAAAAGGTTGATCCGGCTTGGGAACATTTTAGCCTTGGGACGGATGAGAAGGGACGAAATACTTTCACATGTATGTATTGTAGGCAAACATATAAAGGTGGGGGTATTAATAGGATGAAAAAACACCTTGCGGGGATAAAAGGTGATATTGGATCATGTAAAAAGGTTTCTCATGATGTGAGATACCAAATGTTAGAATATGTGAAGGAGTTTGAGTTGAAGAAAAAAGCTGAAAAACAACGTCAAGTAGAAATGTTTAGTGTGCCTTCCACAAATAGTGATATACAAGAAGATGAAGATGTTCAAGAGGTGTATAGTAGTGGGTTGCCTAAAAAACTTGTTTTAGGTAAAAGAAAGGGTACAAATCTGGGGGATAATTATTTTGCTCCAAGAACTACTCCAGGAGCTCAACCTGGTCTTAAAAGTGTGTTTCAAAGTAAAGAAAGGGTGAGGCAAGCTGATATGGCTATTGCAAGGTTCTTGTATGACAATTGCATACCTTTTAATGTAGTCAATTCAGTGTACTACCAAAAGATGATTGATGCTGTAGCTGCTGCTGGTCCTGGCTACAAAGCTCCATCTTATCATGCTATACGGGTCTCTTTGTTGAGGGATCAAAAGAAAGAGGTACAGTTGTTGGTTGAGTCACAACGTAGGCATTGGGCAGAAGTTGGATGTACACTTATGGCTGATGGTTGGACGGATACTAGACATAGGTCATTGATTAATTTCCTTGTCTATTGTCCTAGGGGAATGGTATTTGTAAAATCAGTTGATGCCTCTGATATTGTGAAGAGTACTAGAAACTTATATAAATTGTTTGATGAAGTAGTTACATGGGTTGGTCCAAAAAACATAGTTCACATGGTTACCGACAATGCTTCCAATTATGTATCTGCTGGTAAATTGTTGTGTGAAAAGTATAAGACCATTAGTTGGTCTCCTTGCGCAGCACATTGCCTGAATCTTGTGTTGCAGGATATGGGAGAAATGCCTCATGTGGAGAGACTTAAAAAACGTGCATCCAAAGTTACAGTTTTTATTTATAATCATGTAGCTTTGATTGCTTGGTTGAGGAAGAGACCTGGTTGGACAGATATTGTACGTGTAGGAGCAACAAGATTTGCTACTACTTTTCTTTCATTTGGAAGTCTTCATGTGCATAAGCATGACTTGCAAGCCTTAGTGACTAGCAAGTTTTTTGTGGACAATAGATTGGCAAGAGAGTCAAAGGCAAAAGAAGTAGTTTCTATCATTTTAGATAATACTTTTTGGGATGATATTAATGTTCTTGTCAAGATTTCATCGCCGCTCATTCGTTTGTTACGGATTGTTGATTCTGATCAAAGGCCTGCAATAGGATATGTGTATGAGGGCATGCATAGAGCACGGTTGGGAATCAAGAAGATCTTCCGAATGAAGAAGCACTTGTACAAGCCATACACTTCAATTATAAAAATTCGTTGGGACAAACATTTGCGTAAAGATCTTCATGCTGCTGCATATTGGTTAAATCCTGCTTTTCAGTATGATGAGGAGAATTTTTGCCGGAAACCAGCAGTACATATGGCTGTTTTGGACTATATTGGGACAAAATATGATGGTGACAAAGAGAAGGTTATTAAGGAAACCCAATATTTTCGAGACCGCATTGGGAGCTTTGATAGAGAGCTTGCATTGTCAACAAGCACAACCACTCATCCAGGTGAAGTAATCAGTTTACTTTAATACCATATGTTTACTAAAGGATATAGTGTGCATTCAAGTAATTAGTGTTGCATTCAAGTAATGTAGTTGGGAATTTAATTACTTTAATACTATATGTTGAGAATCTAGTCTTGGACTATATGTTTATGTTAATTAATATTAGATTATGTTGTGTTATGAAAATTAGATGAATGGTGGAAGTTGTGGGGTGCTGATGCTCCAAACTTGCAAAAATTGGCAATTAGAATCCTTAGCCAAACTTCCGCTTCTTCTGGATGTGAGCGTTGTTGGAGTTTATTTGACCAAATACACTCTAAGAGAAGAAATAGATTGGAGCATCAAAGGCTCAATGATCTTGTGTTTGTTCATCATAACTTGCGATTGAAACATAGGTAACTAAATGCTATATCTTATCATTATATTAATTTTTAAAAAGTCATTTATATAATGTAATTGTTAGTTACTAATTATGTTCAAATTCCAATAATGAGCATGACATTTTATGATGCAGGCTTTACAACAAAAAGTTTAATTTTGACCCCATTGATTATGCAAGTATCGACAAAACCGATTTTTGGGTATTTGTGGAAGAGGAGGACCCATATCTTAATTATGAAGAGTTGGAGAATGCAATTTATGAAGAGGGTGCATATCCAGCAAGTGAAGGGCCTTCTTCTAATATGGAAGGTTAGTTTATATGCAAAAAAATATAATAACTTATATTGATTTTTCTTTTATTTTTTTAAGTTTGTGCAAACATTATTATGATTTTTCTTTTTATTTTGTTCAACCTTGTGTATAGAATCTGTAGATGATAGCAGTGAGGTTGAAGGAATTGATTTGGGAACATTTGGACAACCTGTTGGCCCTCCTCCTGGATTTCCAGGGAATGATGATGAGCATGATGATTTAGACATTGATGATTTATGATTTATGATAATTATGTTTGAACTTTGAAGTTATGTTTTGTATTTTAGAGATAATTTCTATGTCTCTTTGTAAGAAGGTTGGAAAACATTTCTATGTATTTTGTTTGTCTACTGTAACATTTTAGAGATAATTTCTATGTATTTTATATTTTGTATTATGTTTGTGTACTATAACTTGGAAAACATTATTATGAGAAACAAGGTTGTACACAATGTGTGGTTGTATTATGTGAATTTTTCTGGGTTCATGGGGGCTGTTTTGGGTGATTGGTTGTGAAAATTCTGGGTTCATGGGGGCTGTTTTGGGTGATATATTCAGTGGGTTTTGCTGGGATTTTGGTTGTGAATTTTTCTGGGTTCAAGGGGGCTGTTTTGGGTGATTGGTTGTGAAAATTCTAGGTTCATAGGGGCTGTTTTGGGTGATATATTCAGTGGGTTTTGCTGGGATTTTGGTTGTGAATTTTTCTGGGTTCAAGGGGGCTGTTTTGGGTGATTGGTTGTGAAAATTCTGGGTTCATGGGGGCTGTTTTGGGTGATATATTCAGTAGTAGTAGCTGCTCTTGTGAAGATACCTTTTTTTTTTTTGGTTATTAAGAAAGTTGCTGTCTTTTTCATCTTTTAGAATTCTTTGAATTGGAATTGAGGTGGGTTTTCAATTGTGAGGTGATCTTGACTTTATTTGATTAGAAATTTGATGGGTTTCTTAATTGGTTACTTTTTTTTTTTGTTCCAGTAGATTTGTAAGTGAAACTTTATTGGGATTATTGATTGTATATGTGTGGTGTGCGTGTATTTGGGGTGGGTTTAAGTTTGCAAGACTTGATATAGGATTATGTTAATCAGATAGATCAGCTATTTTGTTTTTATGGATTTTTCATAGAATTTTGATCTTACATTTGTTTTATAAGATGGTATGTGTTTATTAGGCTTGAAATTTGAGATTGGATCAGCCTAATCAAATTAATTTTCTCTTGGTTTGGGAAATATATTTTTTAAAATTTTGTATTGGTTTTGTTTATTTGAAATGGTGTTAGTCATCATGGCTAAATTTGGAATTTGGGATTAGGCTAATGTCAAATCAAATGATTGCCTTTTGTTTTCTGAGAACTTTGCTGAGAAATATTGATTTTTGAAATGGAGTCATGTTTAGTCAATTGAAATTGGTTTATGTTTATGAGACATGAATTTTGGGATTGGTTTTCATTAATCAAATATTACAATTACCTATTAAAATTTCAGTTGAAGGTTGTGATCTGGGTTTTGTTTCTTTTTGTTGATCCCGTTCAGTTATAGGTTATTTTATCAGTGCTGAACAAAGCAACGGGGCTGTGGGTTGGTTTCTTGGTTGTTAAAATTGCAGGGCATACAACTGAAATATAGGGGAATGTGAACATTTTTCATTTTCTAAATGAATTAGACTATTCTAGTTAATTTTATTTATTTATTTATTAATTTAATGTTTTTATATATATTTAAAATAATTATTAAATTAATTATGACGTCATCACGGTTCGACCCCGGTTCGACCTCGGTTCGACCTTAAAACCCTTGAACCTCTCTCTTTTACGGTTCAATGAACGGTCCGGGTCTGAAAACCTTGCTTCATTTGGCAGAAATTGGGAATTACAGGAGCCTTCTTGGTAGTTTTAAGTCAATATACAAGCCTCATTTTTAATAGTCTTTAAAATCGGTTCACTATTTTCATGCACTGAGCCCATGCTATGAATTACCAATCCACTAACGTATCAAAACATGCAACTCAGTTCAAGTAACGCAGTCTACATATATTCTCGTATTAATCAAATCAATTACTTATTACTTCACAACTCATAGATAATTCATAGAAGCATTTCATCAAATACATAATTTGCATTACAAACCTACAAATGAAAATATAAATAGAAAATAAAGACAAATGCAAAACAAATCATTGAAAATACTATGAAATAAAACACACAAACAAATCCAACAAAACCCACACACAAGTCAAATGAAACCCAAACAAACCCACAAAAAAATCAAATGAAACCCATAGAAAAACAAAAAGCCTTTATGGATTCAGATTTAGTAGAAAGAGAGAAATAGAGAGGTCAAAGAGGAAGAGAAGAGTTCAAAGAGACAAACTTGTGTTGTAGCGAGAAAGAGAGAAAGAAGAAGAGCTTGTGATGAGGACGAAAGAGGTGAGGAAAGGCAAGCCGATTAAAAATAAAAAAAAGAGTGTGCGTGAGTGATTTCCAAATTCTAGGGTTTGTAAGAGGATTTGAAATCAACAGATTTAGACTCCTAAAATGTAGGATGGATTTGGGCTGAATCCAATTTTTTCTCATTTTAAGTTACCCAAACAAAGAATTTGGATTTGGGTTCCTCAAATCCAAATCCTAGCCGAAATCCATGGCATCCAAACAAAGCAATAACATGTAATTAGAAAATACATGTAATTAGAATGAGATTTTGAAGATTATGTTATTAGATTGATGTGACATAATTTTGACCTATTATTAAAGAAAATGATTTTAACAGCTCAACATAGTAAAATTTGGTAGGAATTTTGGAGGATTTTAATCCATATATTAGATGTTATTACCCCCCCCCCCACCCCCTCTCTCTCTCTCTCTCTCACATGTGCATCGCATGATCCCTCCTCCCCTCTTCAAAGAAGGTGCATGTGAATAAGATGCTGGTTGAGCACCTAGTTTTCAAGCTGATTAAGATGCTGAAAAAATCATTTTTAGGATGTTTTTGTTTAACGCCATTACTTATCTGGATCATAAAAAATGTGATTTTAGTTCATAGTCTGGCCTAAGGTTGATCTTGTAGGTACCCTCCTTTTTTTGCCATGTGCAAGTCTGTGTCTGCTTTGGCTAACATGAGTAACCCCATGTTTGGATGAATCAATACATTCCGATCACATTCTCTTCTCTCCTCTCCTCGTTACCCTCTACTCCAAACATACGTCAAGAAATTTTGGTCTTGATTGACCTCTTTTATGGATCAATTGTAAATTAATATTGAATTCCTTTCATACTGTCGGATCATCTCAATAAGACGAATTAATTTTTTTTTAATTGAGCTTAAAATATTTAATGCCTTTTAAATTGATGTGTATACAACTTAAATTGCATCCGGACCATATGCCATTGTTTGTCTAATAGATATGCTAGACAAAAGCTTCCAAAATTTGTTGATAATGTGTCAGTGTTGCACGCACAGCAGACTGTGCATGCAGGTTAACTAAAAACCGTACGGTTGAACATCATGTATTTATAATTTATACATCGTTTCATTTTTTAGAAATATATGAAAAAATTTCCAGAAAAGAAAAGAAAACTCTAACAGTGCTCAATTGAAGATCTAACTGGTCTTCTATGAACTAGCTTAATGAGCTCTCCTTGAAGAAAGAAAGAAAGAAAAGGGAGGAAGGAAAAAAAAAGGATGAACACAGTTTAAGAAAGCAATGATTTCATGATATTTTAAGGTAAAAAATATCTGTAAGTAATTAAATCAACAGTAATTTGTCCATCAGTAAGCAAAGCAATTCAAGCAGACAACAAAATTATGCTAGATAAGTCGTAGATAAACTTTCTTATGGAAGTGTATAAAGCTTAATATAATAGCTTAAACTATAATTTGTTATCAAAGCAAGTAGTGATATGTATATACCATATACATGTAAGAGAGATTCACGTGATATTGATTTGTTCACGAGGATCCATACATCCAAGTTTCTTATCAAAATCAAAATCAAAATCAAAAAGTTCTTCATGCTTGAGAAGTGACTGTTCCATTTTTCCCTAGTTCCCGCTGTCTGGCTCGATCCATCTTCCGTTTACGCCATTCCTCCAGAGCTAAGGAACATTGCAAATTTTAGTAAATCAATCCATCACATTAACAATGTCGTAACACCCCAACAGTTGTAGCAACAACAACAACAAAGCCTTGGTCCCAAATTTTTTAGGATCAGTTATGGATCCTCAATAAATTAGTAAGAGGATTGGCTATATGTATTTTTTCCATTGTAACACCCAAAGAAGAAAAATATAGAAAAACCATAATGGGAAAGAGTAAAACACATTTCTGGTGAGAAGAACTTTGATTGACACGTGTTTATTAGATTTCTGGATCTTGGCATATTAGGGAGAAAGCTTTTAGATCCCAAAGTAAACAAAGCTTAATACTAATGGAGTTTGATGTGCAAAGAAACAATATGGTGCAGACCTCAATACTTGGACTAGTGCTATTAGTTAAGAAGAGTTAAACATCAAAGCCATTGCCCTTCAACCACAGCAGAACACTCTCTTTCAGTATTATTGATTGGAAATAAGTTACGGGCTTCATGAATGAAGCATTTTGGACAACATTATGCTGGATACTAGACAACATCTATTTTTAAAGGTCACGAATGTCTGATTTTCAAGAAGACGCTGATGACCACAAGAAGGCATTTTTTAAATATCACAAGTGTAGATTATAAGTCAGAGAAATGGCAAGGATTTAACTCTTCGTAGGAAATGGCATCCTGTTTGACAACTACCAAACTGGGGGCTGTTATGTGTAATGACACATCCAAAGGCAAATATCAAATTTGGTGGATGCTAATAGAATTAACTGTTTTAGAATTCTCATAAATGACTTTCTTTGTTAGATGTGTGTACAAGTAATGTAACTACATTAATTTTGACACTTGTTAAAATCAGACCTGGCAATGCAACTTTTCTGACAGATGAGACAACTAAAGTGTTATGGAAAATACATTTGAAAAAAAAAAAACCCTCAATAGTTTTATACTTGGGACACATTAAACCTCAAACTTTTATGGCCTATTTGGATGGAGGGGGGAAGGAGGGGGAGTGGAGGGGAGTAGAGGAGAGTTGGCTAAAAATAAGCTAATTTTGTGTTAAATCTACTCTACTCTACTCCCCCTCCCTCTCTCTCAATCCAAACAGACCATTAAAAGGGACACTTTAAACCCCATACTCTCACATATATACCAAAAAAAAAAAAATCAATTCCCACCCTCACACCGTTAGACCTTGTAAGAGGAATCACTTCTCTCTCTCTCTCTCTCTCTCTCTCTCTCTCTCTCTCTGTGTATATATATATATATATATATATATTCTGATATGCTGTTGGGGTAGGGTTTTGTTTTGGTTCTAACATGATGACTAACGATGTGGGGAGGAATTGTTTGCAGTTTTTTTGGGTACATTTATGAAAGTCTAGGGCTTAAAGTGTCTCATTTAAAAGAGTGGGGTTTAATGTATCCCAAATATGAAACTATGGGATTTTTTTATATACTTTCCCCTAAAATGTTCTACTTCCTAGATATGCCTGCTCGCAGATATAAAACTGATGCAAAAAGTCTAAACTCAGAAGTCCAGATACAAGAATTTGATGATATAGTGAAGAACACCCTTATGGCAAATTCAACCATAAGCTATCATTGCAAGACTAGAAAAAGCCACAAATTTTCATCATATCACTACAGAAAGAAGTTGGATGACTACAAACAATTAAATAAGCCTAATGAAGCAATGTGACAAACTTTTCTTTTCAGTTAAGGCTAAACAATTAGAATAGACGTTTTACTAACATTATGCGGAATCCATAACACAACGAACTTCTATTTGAATCATACTGGAAACTCTACAATCATTCTAATTGACAATTGAAAGGTAGAGAGACAGGGGGATTCTACAGCAAAAAAGAAAGGAGTCACCTTTTAAGCTGGCAGCATCATTAGCGGAACGAAAATCCTTTAACCTTTTAGAAAGATCAACTGCAGCAGTTTGCTTTGAATCTTTCTGTTGGACTGTCTCTGGTTGTGCATATACTTCTTGCTCAATTTCCCTCACCTATAAATGGGAAAAGATTCAACCCCATTGCAAATGAACCAGTTATCCATTTGATAATGGAAAGAAAAAAGGGAAAGCTATGAAAAGAAAATATAAGTTTTAATTCAATCTTCAGAATGCAAGAGTCTGGCCCCTCCAATATAAGTCTTTTCTTTGCCTTTGTTTAACTTATAGGACAAAGTCATAAAAATGAATTTGTTCAAATTAGAAGCCATGCTTACTCTCTTCATCAGTTCCAAAGGTTGCATTGCTAGACGGATTTCTTCAGATTCCTTGATATACCTGATTTGAGCTGCAATTTGAAAGTCAATCCAATATACCTTAGTCTATCAGCAAACGCAGTGCTCAGCAACTGATCTATATACAAACTGAAAAAAGACCCCAAATAAAATAATAAAATAAATCAGAATCAAGTTAAGGAAGCAGTCCATGAGTGAGCAACAAACTTCTAGACCCGTGTCATGTGATGCCTTCATGCTTGGCCTAGTCTCATGTAATTTAATGTCTTCATGTTTGGCCAAGAACCAGAAGCTGAATTTCAATTATATCTATAGGCTATACAAATATAAATTGGGTAAAAATGCCATTTTAGTCCCTAAAGGGCCTCAACTGTGTTTTAGATTTTAGTTTCATCCTTGGATTATTAATTCTGGTGTTTGGTACGCTGGAAAATGGAATTCAGAGAAAATATTTAGTGTGGTCAATGAAAAAAAAGCCAAAAGAAGCAGAAAACGTTTTCTACTTTTGAGAAGTGGAAACGTTTTCTACCATTCCAATGTACCCTAATCCCCACCATTCCTTTGCACTGCCGACACCACTGCCACCATTACCATTGGCACCACTACCACAATATTGCTACCACTGCCACCACTACCACACCATCTTTGATGTTGCCATTACCAACACCTCCATCGCTACCATATCACTATCAACCTCCATTACCACTTTTGCTACCGCCACCATCACCACATCACCTTTGCCACTGCCAACTTTGCCACTACTGTCACTACCGCTTTCATGTCACCGCCGCCTCCACCACCATAGCGTTTAAATAAAATATTAATGATTTTCCGTATGAGCCAAATGATGGAACAATATTCTGTTACACCAGCATAGTTATAACACCTACTTTTGTAAGTTTGTAACTTGCAATCACTGCCAGCAACTTGTAATCACAGCCTGCACATGTGGCCCCATCATCAACCAACAACGTTAATGTTCTCAAATGCCTGCCCGCACTGCCATTGCACAGTCTGCACTGCATTACACAGCCTACACCTGTATTACACATCCTACACTTGCAACTTGCAAGACTAGCAAGCAGCAGTTGGTCATAGCTTCATTGTTGGAACAGCTAGGGCTCCTCACATACTCAGCACCTCCCTTGAGCAGCAGCAGAGCACCTCCATTGAGGTGCAGCACAGATAATGCAGCAGCAGAATACACAGCACGCATGATGCAGCAGGATACCAGGGCAGGTTCCTAATACAGTATATAGAGACATGTGACATGCACATGTAGAACCACAATGTTTTATATTTATTTTACTATTTTTTAAGGCTGCGTTTGTTTTGGTGTAAAACCATTTCAGGAAATGGTTTTACACCTCAGTGCGTGTTTGGTTGCGCATGGAAAATAAAATTTTCCGTAAAACCATTTCAGTTGACCGTGTAAAATGAGCCTTTGACCCGGAAATGGTTTTACATTTCTATTTTCACTACAAACCATTTCCGGGTTAGACGCGCAAAGAGAGAGATAGAGAGAGAGAAAGAAGAGATAACAGCTCACTCCACAAGCTCACACCGATCCAAACACAGTAGTCCGATCATCTCACTGATCCACACACGCCGAGCTCAGCCACTCGATCCTCTCCCTCATGGTAGTCCGATCACCAAGCTCCACCCACTCTTCGTTTAGAGCCAAACGCAGACCCACGGTGAGTTTTCCTTCTCCGGTTGATTATTCCTCAGTCCGACGGCGTTTGTTTATGGGTTTGACGGTTTTACACCTCCGATCCACACACCTCACCTCCGATCTACACACCTCCGACCTCACCTCACCTCACCTCACCTCACCTCTAATCCACACACCTTCGATCCACATCCCCTCAAACTCAGATATGCCAAAATCCACCCTCAAACCCATAAACAACCCATCCTCCAGCCCACCTCTCGGATCCAATCTATAAATAAATAAATAAATATTTATATATTTATTTATATAATTAATTAATTATTTATATAATTAATTATTTATTTACTTTTTTTAATTATCCAATTTTTATTTAAACGGTGTATTATTCATGAATTGTTCATAGATTCTGTATTGAGCATATTGGGTCTTGCCAATTGCATGCATTTGCAGCAAATAAAGAAAGACCTATTGGGTCTTAGCTTTCTAATGAATATTATGGGCAACGGAGATGAACAGATAATGCACATCACATTACATTTAACTAGAGTTAAAACACGTGTTGATTCCAACAAGGCCAACTAACCCAACTTAAAACTTATTTATAATTCTTTCAGTTTTTCTTCTTTGGTTTTGGGTTATGCTAATTAATATTAGGTTGACATAAATGAGCAGCTTATTTGGTTTGGATGTTTTCTGTTCGTGGCTGTTTTTATATACTGTGTAATCAATAGCATGCTTGTTTACATACCTCTTAGACCACAGTGTTTGTGATTTTTTAGATGTAGAAAAAAACCAAAGCCACAATTCTTGCCTCAGTTGCATCTGTCCTCCATGTGGGGGTTGCATTGTTAAGGAAATTGCGGTGTAGACGTCTGCCTAGGGCGCCTTATGTTAATCATGCAGCCGAGAGAGAGCATTATATAAATAGTATTTTGCATGGAAGTGAGAGACATTGTGTGAATCAAATTAGGATGAAGTCTATAGCTTTCCACCACTTATGTCACATCCTCACTGAGAAAGAGCACGTACGCTCGACTATTCACATGTCCGTTACGGAGCAAGTGCTAATTTTCTGTCACATTGTTGGTCATAATGTGAGGTTCCGTGTAATTGGTAGTCGGTTATATAGATCGACTGAGACTGTTCATAGATACTTCAAGGTCGTCCTTAGGGGGGTCCTAAAATTATATAGAGCTCTAATAAGACTGTCGAGCGAAGATACACCCCCAGAGATAAGGAATAGCTGAAGGTTCTACCCATATATTAAGGTAAATATTGAGACTTGTGAATTTTTGTAATTTGTGAAGATTTGTGTAATTTTAAACCATTATGTCTGTCGAAAATTAGGATTGTGTTGGAGCAATCGATGGTACACATGTTCGTGCATCTGCGCCACCTGAAATACAAGGAAGGTTTCATGGTCGTAAAGATGGAATCATGCAAAATGTGTTAGCTGCCATTAGTTTTAACTTAAAATTCACTTATGTATTGGCTGGATGGGAAGGCACTGCACATGATTCATGTGTGTTAAATGATGCATTTGCTAGGTCAGGGGGATTTTCAATTCCCGAAGGTATTATAGGATTACTTCACCTTTTTGATTTATTAGTTTAATAAATATTGAGCGTTTTTCTAAGCATAGTAGTGATTTGGTTTTATTTTTGAATATATGTAGGTAAATATTATCTTGGTGATGCTGGGTATGGTAATAAAAATGGAATTTTGTAACCTTATAGAAGTGTACGATATCACTTGAAAGAGTTTAGTGATCGTCCTCCTGAGAATGAGCAAGAATTGTTCAACCTCCGACACTCTTCATTGAGAATTACCATTGAGCGAGGGTTTGAAATGTTGAAGAAAAGTTTTCGAGTGTTGGATGCAGAACCATTTTGGTCTTTTGAAACTCAAGTGAAAGTAGTGTTAGCATATTATGTGATTCATAATCACCTTATGGGGGTTGAACTAAATGACCATATTGTGGCGGATGCAATGAACCAAGTAGAGTCTAGTGGCCCCCAACAAGAAACACAATCACGTCGGGACTCCATTGAAGACAATAGTGTGGAATGCTAAGCGAGATCAGATATGCCAAGTTATGTGGTCTGATTATATCAGGAGTGGAGAGTAGTACTTTATTTAGATTTCTATGATTGTAATATGTGCTGTATTTTTTTTTTCTGTAAGGACAATGTATTTACTATTGACTTCTAGTGGTGTAAGGAAAAAGAATTTTCAGCATGTCTTTGTTATTTCCAGCATTACATTGTTATTTTCAGTGCTAGCATGTTTCGTGCTGCTGTGCACATCTATAAGCATGGTTGTATTTGTGTTTGATTTGTTGTTCATATTCCGAGCGTAATTACTAAATGCTACTCTCATTTTTAAATGCTACTCTCACTATACAATTTTCATATGTAATAATGTCGAAGGGAAAAGAGAAAGCCAGTGGCACTAAGCAATTTAAGTGGCTGCCCCCTATGCACACAACTTTGCTTAGACTACTTGCCGAGGAGGCTGCGAAAGGCAACAAGCCTTCTAGCACCTTCAAGGCTGGCTCCTTTGCGTTTGTAGCGAAGGAAATATCTGCACAATTTGGGGTCGAGTGCCACCCCTCTTATGTAGAGAATCATTTGCGGACTTTAAGGACCAAGTGGACCACTATTCAAACTATTAGGAAGAAGAGTGGTTTCGGTTGGGACGACAACCTAATAATGATAACATGTGATGCCAAGACATATCAAGAAGAAGTCATGGTATGACTTCCAACTATATTTTCTTAATATAAATGATAATATATGTTTTTGGCTTTTATAATCTATGAATTGAGAACATGACAAGGCTGCTCAAGTACAATATTTATATGAAATTTATAGTGTCATTTTTTTTAGGATTCCATTGCTTTTACAAATTTTCAAACATAACTTTCATGTGCAGATCTATTGTAAAATCTGGTCTTAAATATTATGGGATTTGTATTTTCTGTTGTACTTATCTTCAAAATCATGGGTTATGTCTCTTGTTCCCTAACAGATTTTTTTGTTTATCATTGACCTAAATCATCTAATGGCATCTATATTGAATTGAATATTGAATTTATGCGTGAAGTGATTATTGCATTGTTATTATACGTTCTTTTCTCCCTTACAGGCGCATCGTAAGCATGCGGAATTTCTGAACAAAAAGATTGAGATGTATGATGAATTGGCTATTGTAGTGGGGAAGGATACAGCCACGGGTAGCTTTTCTAAGTCGTATGTGGATATTGAGAATGAGCCAGACAATGGGGACAGTACTGAGTTTGTGGCAGACAATGGGGAGGAAAGTGTGGTGGACAAAGGAAAGAATGCGGTAGAGTCATCCACCACTGGGTTGGGAATTTCCAAGTCCCTCAAAAGAGGGTGTGCACCTCCCTCTGATGATAGTGTGCTGACTGATCTGTCTGATCAGCTAAAGGAAATTGCTGTGACTTTGAAAGAAATCAACCGGGGGCCTGTTGATTACACAGCTCTTTACTCTGAGGTCATGGCTATGGTGGCGGATGGGTATAGCGAAGACATGTTCGCAACTGCCTTTGACCATCTATGTGAAAATAAGAAGGTAGCACAGGCATTTCTTGCCAAGAATGCTAAGCTAAGAAAGCTATGGATGGATAGTTTTTTGTTCACACAACTCTGACTTGTCTGTTTAATGATAACATGTGACGGTAGCTTTAGGGATTAACTGTTGTTGTAGTACTAGTATTCACTTACCATTGTATTATATATGTAGTCTTTTGTATTATTGGAACGATACAATTGCCCAAATTATATATTTGTACTGTTCAGATACCACGTGTAGGTATCATTTTTGTACACTATGGAGGTGTAATGCCAATGGTGAAAGATTGATGTGGTTGTTTTGATATAAATATTATGAGTATATTCGGATGATTATTTTTGATGTTGAAGTAGATGATTATTTCAATGTTAAAGTGGATGATTATTTTTGTACTATTACAGGTTTGTCTAGACAATACAGGTTCTGAATTTGCAGGTTCTGAATTTGTCAGGCATTTTGTATTTTCCGTAAAATGATCCACAAACCAAATATGGGAATTGATTTTCCGTAAAATGAATTTCATTTTCCGTAAAATGTTTGAATGAACCAAACATGGGAATCGATTTTCCGTAAAACAACTTCCATTTTCCGTAAATTGTTTGAACGAACCAAACATGGGAATTGATTTTCCGTAAAATGATTTCCGAGACAGCCAAATAGCTTGAATACATTTTCCTTTACGGGAAAACAATTTCCCCTGAAATGATTTTATGCCCAGAAAACAATTTCTGTTGAACCAAACGCAGCCTAAATTACCAAATTAACGTATTCTCACATATTCTGATTTTTTTACTAGAATATGGCCAAACATGCCATATAAGCATTATATCGATGTGAATGGAAAAAATATGCCATATCAGCAATAGTTGTTTATGGTGGAACTATGAGACAATTAAAGAGGAAAGTGAAATTGACACATAATTTAAGGACCGAAAATCATTTTGACCTATGCTTTTTTTGGCAATTAATGCTCCGTAACCATGCTATACCAATTCAATGAGTTTGATAAAGCAATTTATGAGAAACTAATTACGGAAATGAAAGAGAAAAGAAGATTGTCCCATCTTGTGAGATCCCTCTTTGATTCTCATCCTATACTCCGCAATTCATCCTTATAGGCTAGAAAAAAAGGAAGTGAGGTGCTTGAAAGTCAATCTAAGGATACATGAAACTAGCAATTAAATCGATATAATGAGACCTGCTCATTATCAGATTTCCTTAATTAATGACACCTTTCTTTTCAATGAGTCCTAGCTTCCCCCTGGTCAACAGATCTTGAACCTTGAACTAGGATTAAGTAGAATCTGTGTCATACCACATGCTTAGAGATATGAAACCTTCACAGCAAATGTTTCCAGCTGCTGCCAATCTTGGCAATATTATGTTCAGCATATGGCAGCCTAATAATAGTGAAAAGTTTTAAGTGAGATTCAGTTTTAGATTCTGAGAAGTTGCAAATTTCATCCCCATTGAGGCTTTATATAAAGAATGATATGAGTGTCAGAACTTAGAAATGGTGAAGTTATTTTTAAATGGGTCAAAATGTTACATACGACCTGGCATCAGCATATTGAGCTAACCAGCCCAAAACTTACCCACAAGATGCTAAGAAGTGGGTTCTAACCACCGGTTTGATTTAAAAGAAATCATCTTGTAGAAGTTTTTCCTGGTCACTAAATCTAATTTTAGCATAAATTATGATAATTAATAAGGTCTGCAGAACCAATGTTATTGTGGGCTACCACGTGAATTTTGGAGACATGTAAATGATCCTAAGAGAATCTTGAAGACAATAGACATAGAATGGTTTTAAGAATCTATGCTAAGTGATCTTGAGTATGACCATGTCATAAATAAAATAGTCATTAAGCTAAAAAGAAGTCAAATTTTATTTTCAGAAAATTAAGCCATTACATTTCATCTGTCAGGCAAAAGTAAAACTGTAGAGAAGCAACAAATCCTTGTTCTACCCAAAAAAGTAGAAGTATATTGGTAGATTTCTGGACAACAGGTTAGAAACAATCAACTAAAAGAACAACACAGAGAGCTAATCCCCTTAAGGGAAACAAGATGCCATTGTGAAGCCTTTTTTAATCACTTGATACTATGTGTTATAAACATAATTAGGAAGCCACAAATGACAGCTACAGGACTATTAAATCGGTTATTTTATTTGAAAAATTCTACACAAATTTTCACTTCAATTTTAATCTGTCTCTCCTCATGCATTAATCTTAGAAAAACACAAAAGGGAAGGTAGGGTCATGGGTTCAAAACCCATTGGTTGCATGTGTAAACTTATCACTTAGAAAAAGAAGATATATATATATATATATATATCAGTTGACTGGCAGAATTAGATCAATAAATTTACGGCTCTGAAATAACAGTTACAAAGTTTCTCATACATACATACACAAATAATATAGCATTATAGAGTTGAAAAGGCTCTTTCTATCCTAATTGAAAACAAGAGTCCTAATAGAAGATGAATGTAATGCGTTTGACATCCTCTTTTTACAATAAGCTCTTTAGTAAAGTAGTGAGGACTGTAAAAGTGATTCCTCTCAAACTCAGAGCCCTATTCTTACAGGCTTATGTGACGTGCAAAAGAAGTGGAGTTTCTGTTACAGATTTTAACGTTATGCTTGCTGCAGAATATTTGGATGTTTGCTTAATTTTAGGATCAGAATAAGTTGTTGCATAATATTAGGATTAATTGCATATGTATTTGCATTATAGTAGGATAAGGGAATTTGTTTATCAAGTGTTTGGGGGGTAACGGCTAGTGGAGCTAGTGTTTGAGTTTTATTAGGATAGTTTATTCCTAAAATGCAGGGCTTATCTTGTATAAAAGGAGCAGTAGTTATTTGAATAAAATCATCCGATAAGAATTATTTATGCAGAGTAATCTGTAGAGGTCAAGGATTCCTCGATCAATCCTAATTTCTTTTTAGTGTTTATCCAATATCCATTAATTAGCAAAATAGGTAAAGGTCAAGTCTTGTACGTACCAGCTTACAGCTACCAACATCAGTCAACCTTCCCAAAATAGCTTCAATTCAAGAACTTATATTCACTTTCAGTCAGCCACAGCCAATTTTTTTTTTTTTTTTTTAAATAATTTTTATAGAAAAAACCCAATTAAATTTCGGATTAAATTCTTTAGAAAAAAAAAGAAAAGAAAACCCAACCCAAACAGATGGACCACCGAGTGGATGAACCACAAGATCAAAATACCAACAATTCAATTCTGTTCGATTCTAAAAGAACCCATTACTCTTCCATAATCTAGTAACCCAGAACACCCAAAAAAAAAAAAATTAACATAACTTGCAAAAAAATTCGAGACCCACAAGCAATCTCAGTTTATTGAGAAAGAAATTTCTAGAAGAATAAAATCAAATTGAGAAAGAGAAAAACCTGAATTAAATTGAGAAGCAGAGATCTTGCTTCTGGAAAAGGAAGAAGAGAGAAAACCCTGAAGCAAGAGAAGAGCAGCAAGAACGTTCAAGAAACATACAACTATGGTTGCATTCCTGAAGGAGAACTTCAACCTCCATGACTGAGCTACCTCCATCTTCTTCTATTCCTAAAGGACTTGTAAATTCAGTAATTCTTCGATTAGAAATAGTGTAATAGGTACTATATATATGTCTTGTTTTACTTTAGTTCTCTCTGGGTCCCACTTGACACAGACAAAATAGCGATCTTTATAAATAAAGTTTCGTTAACGTATGACCTGTGGCATACTTTAATCGTTTTTTCTGAAAAAATTTTACGATGATTTGAAAAAAAATGGTCAAAATATCTTATTATTTTTTCATTTTTAAATAAAATTTTTTCTAAAAAGGTTATACAAGAAAGTTAAAAAATATATATACAACTTTTATTCCTAAACGAACCACTATAGTATAGTGTATACTATATAGTTTTCTCTGGCTCCTACTTAAGTCGATGCTGCTCTCTATAAATAATAAAATATAGGATAAGTAGTGTCTGTACGACACATTAAGGGGATGTACCACCTAAATTAATAAACAAAATATACATAAACTAATATTCCAACTCAGTTATAAACAAAATATATCCGATTGATTTAATAAATAAGATATATATGAGCTAGTATCTCAACTTAGTTATAAACAAATAGGAGTAGAGTGAGAGACGACAGAGAGAGAAATAAGATTGTTAAGGTTTGTGAGGTAATTGAGTTTTATACAGGACAAGCCGAATAGGGGAAAATTAAATTAAAAAATTATTAATTATATAATATATTTTTAAATATATATTAAATATATATTGTTTAAATTTTAAATATATAGGTGGGTCGGGTTGGGTAGGCGGGTTTGTGATTATTACGACTCGAACCCAACCTGACCTGTTATTAAAAAACTTTCATAACCCAACCCAACAACTCCTAAAAACCGACCCGACCCGACCCATTGGATCGGGTTGGGTCGATTTTGGTATATTGGCGGGTTTGCTACACACCCTTAAATATATCTACATGTTTTGAAAATATAATAGTTTGATTGCATTTTCTTTTTATATTTAACACACATGTCAAATTTTATATTAATCATATACATTTAGTATTTACTATTTGATCTATAAACTTATTTTTTATGCATATTTTTAGGGTGCAAAAACTTGAAATTTAAACTTGTTTTTAGTATGACATAGAGGATATAAGAAGAAAATATAATTGTGTAATAATATAAGAAGAAAATACAATCATGGAATAAATATACTTTTTTTTAATTTTTTTTTTCAAATTGACATATAATATTTTTTTTTATAAGTAAATCGACATATAATATTAGATCTTGTACATTTAATTAATGGATACTGTAGGAATAAAAGCCCAGAATAATATGTTGTGCCTTGGGCTTTTGTTCGAGGACGCTGAATGTTCCGAGGAGGGGCAAATAGTTATTTAGGGTCCCAATTTAAAGTCTCATGAGTAAGGAACGAATGGAAGGTGGTCTGAGGAGGAATTACTCCTCGGATGTGGCGTTTGCAGCTCAAATATGTATTCTAGCAATTAAAATGACTCTCCTAGAAGTTACAATGATAGGAACATGCCTCATGAACATACAAGAAGGAAGGAAACCCAAAAATATCTAGAGAAAAGATGCTGTCACCACATTAAATGCATTGTAGCTATTTTTCTAGCCGTATTTATGTGGAGAAGACCTTTGAATAGTGTTACCTTGGCTACCATAACTCACAAAAAACTAGAGAGAGTGACTGATGGGACAGGTACTCAAGTAGAGGCTCGGATGATCAACAAGTGTAAAATCAAGATGTTTTAAAGGGAGGTATATAATGTGAGAGACCCTCCATGAGAAAGGGATCGGAATATAGAGAGGTAAGACTGTAGCAATCTAAGTTGTCTTTGTATCCAATTGTAATCAATATATACAAGTGTAACCTCCTCGGAATGAAAGTCCATTGACAGCAGAATCTCTTATTTGTGTTTGATTGTCATTCAATTTAGTACTAGCTGTTGTTTAACTCATTAGAGCCTAGTTCTTTGACCCACTCTCTACAAATTTATTATGCTGGACTCATTAGGCTAAGATCCTATACGTTTCGGGCTTGGGTTGCAAATCGTGTCCCTACAGATACATACAAGTTATGTTAGATCTGTATAATTACATAGTATTATGCTAGATTTATACTATTAGTTTTGTATGTTTAAACTTTTGGCAATCCATGTGTAATAATAATTACAATTTATGTTTATTTTTGTCCAAATTGAGGTTTATTCTTAATTAACTTGTTTAAATATTTTGCTATACACATCTTTGTAATAATTATTACAATTTATGTTTATTTTGTTCAAATTAGCTTCGTTATTAGGTTTTTTTAACATTAGTAAATTCATATAAAAAATTATAATGTTTTTTTTAAACTAGAATTTTTTTTTTTATGTGATTTTAATTTCCTTAAAACAAAGCTAATAGAATTTGTCCAATCCTGAGGACCTCGTAGTCCACCACCAGTGGAAATATTTAGATCTAGATCAAGAGCTCTCGCGCCAACAACAGGACCTGAATCCAGAGGGCCAACTTCGATGTCTAAATCCAAGTTCCGGAAACCTCCCTCCAATATCAAGGCCAAGAGCCGGAGATCCTACTTTGGCCAAGAGATCAAGGCCAAAACCAGAAGGTACCTCTCCAACCAAGCCATCTACAAGATCTCTAGGGCTAGGACTGACAAAAAAAGCAAAGAGAGGAAAACAGGCATTATGACGGTATTTATTCGAAAAATGGTATCACCTTTTGGAAAAAGATTTTTTTTTTTTTTTTAAATTAAGGATTTTTTATAAGAATGACATTTTTATTTTTGAAAATGTAAAAAAAAAAAAAAACTTTTGAGAAGGATTAAAAAAAAAAGTATTATGACGGTACTTTTTTTATTAAAAATGTATTATTTTTGTAAACAGAAGGAGCTTTTGAGAAAAGCTTTTTGAAAGAAAATGGGCATTATAACGAGTCTTTTGGGTTAATATTGCAAAATTTAAAGTTAATTTGCGTTATAGGAACTGTTGGAAGTTAATTGGCAAATTGAGGAGAGAGACTGAATTTCGTCAATGGGATTGCCGAAATTCAGCCAAAAAGCAGGAGAGAATAAGGAAAGGAGGAGAGAGAAAATCTTGAATTTCGTCAATCCCATTGTCGAAATTCCACTGCCCAGTTTTCCTGCCCGAATGCTGTGTGTCCTAGTGTGGAGTGCTCTTAAAATAAAAAAATCAGATGAGATGAGGAGAATAAAATTTTTTTTTTAGCAATTGTGATAATGGCATTGCCGAAAATGAAAAAAAAAAAAAGTGGTTTCGAAATCTCTAGAAGAGTAAAAAACAGGTTTCATGTCCACGATATTTTCACAATAAATCACATATAATTAGTCCACAATATTTTCATAATAAATCACATATAATTAGTTATTATTAGTTAAAAAAATTTGTGACAACTAATTGTGGCAATAGCATTGCCGAAATAGGAAAAAAAAATTTGTGGCAATACCATTGCCGAAATAGGGAGAAAAATAAAAGCGACAAACTATTTGAGGCAATTGCATTGCCGAAATAGGGAGAAAAAAAATTAGAAATACCATTGCCGAAATAGGGGAATAAAAAAAAATTTAGCAATTGTGACAATGGGATTGCCGAAAATGTGAGAAAAAAAGAGAGAGAAGGATTATGGCAATGGGATTTCCGAAATAGGAAAACAAATTTCGGCAATTCCATTGACGAAAATGTGGGGGAAAAAAAAAAAAAAGGGATTACGGCAATGGGATTGCCGAAATAGGGGGAAATTGTTTCCCCCCTATTTCGGCAATACCATTGCCGTAATCCCCCTTTTTTTTTTCTTTTTTTAACATTTTCGGCAATCCTGTTGCCGTAATCCTTTTCTCCTTTTTTTTCTTTTTTTTTTTCACATTTTGCCGAAATAGGGGAAAAATTTTGATTCCCACAAATCTTTTTTTTTTTCCACATTTTCGTCAATGGAATTGCCGAAATTTGTTTTCCTATTTCGGAAATCCCATTGCCATAATCCTTCTCTCTTTTTTTTTTCTCACATTTTCGGCAATCCCATTGTCACAATTGCTAAAAAAAATTTTATTCCCCTATTTCGGCAATGGTATTTCCAATTTTTTTTTCTCCCTATTTCGGCAATGCAATTGCCTCAAGTAGTTTGTTACTTTTATTTTTCTCCCTATTTCGGCAATGGTATTGCCACAATTTTTTTTTTCCTATTTCGGCAATGCTATTGCCACAATTAGTTGTCACAAATTTTTTTAACTAATAATAACTAATTATATGTGATTTATTGTGAAAATATTGTGGACTAATTATATGTGATTTATTGTGAAAATATTGTGGACATGAAACCTGTTTTTTACTCTTCTAGAGATTTCGAAACCACTTTTTTTTTTCCATTTTCGGCAATGCCATTATCACAATTGCTAAAAAAAAAAATTTATTCTCCTCATCTCATATGATTTTTTTATTTTAAGAGCACTCCACACTCGGACACACAGCACAACATTCGGGTAGGAAAACTGGGCAGTGGAATTTCGGCAATGGGATTAACGAAATTCAAGATTTTCTCTCTCCCCCTTTCCTTATTCTCTCTCCTGCTTTTTGGCTGAATTTCGGCAATCCTATTGCCGAAATTCAGTCTCTCTCCTCAATTTGCCAATTAACTTCCAACAGTTCCTATAACGCAAATTAACTTTAAATTTTGCAATATTAACCCAAAAGACTCAACACATTTTTGAAAAATGGAGGATTTTTTTTTTTTTAAAGGGGATTTCTGAAGAAAAAAAAATGTCATACTTTTGGAAAATAGTAAGAGTTTTAGGATTTTTGAAAATATTGTTTGAAAGAATTTGGACATTATAATGGTATTTGAAAAATAGGAATTTTTTTGAAAAAGACTTTTGAGATTTTTGAAAAGGTTGGTTTTGAAACATGGACATTACTTTTAAAAATTTAGGAATTTTAAATAAATAAATTAAAAAAAAAACAGTTTTAGTAACAGGTGCTACCCGAGTCTTTTGGCCGAATATTGCTAAATCCGGAGTTTATTTGCGTTATAGGCACTGTTCTAAGTTATTTAAAGAATTGAGGAAAGAGAGTGAATTTCGACAACAGTGTTGCCGAAATTCAACAAAAGTATGAGAGAGAAAGAGAAAAAATGGGAGGGAGAAAATTTTGAATTTCGGTAATCACATTACCGAAATTCCTGCTGCTTAAACCTGCTGACCGAAAACCAATTGTGGCAATGCCATTGTTGAAATAGGGGGAAAAAATTTTTGTGGCAATTGTGGCAATGCCATTGCCGAAAATGGGAGGAAAAAAAATAAATAAATAATGGTTGCTGAAATCTAGGGAGGAATTAAAAAAAAAATGTTATGTCTACAACATTTTTACAACAAATCATAGGTGATTAGTTATTATTAGTTCAAATTTGAATTTAACACTGAGATTACTTGGAAAGAGAGTGAATTTCAGCAACGGTGTTGCTGAAATTCAACAAAAGTATGAGAGAGAAAGAGAAAAAGTGGGAGAGAGAAAATTTTGAATTTCGGTAATCACATTACCGAAATTCGTGTTGCTTAAACCTGCTAATCAAAAACCAATTGTGGCAATGCCATTGCTGAAATAGGGGAAAAAAAAAATTTGTGGCAATTGTGGCAATGCCATTGCCAAAAATGGGAGGAAAAATAAATAAATAAATAATGGTTGCCGAAATCTGGGGAGGAGTTAAAAAAAAAAAATGTTATGTCTACAATATTTTTACAACATTTTCACAACAAATTATTGGTGATTAGTTATTATTAGTTCAAATTTGAATTTAACACTGAGATTACTTTTTTAATTCAACAATAACAACCTGCCACTTAAAATTTATTGTAAAAATATTGTAAAAATTGTGTGCACATATCATTTCTTAAAAAAAAAAAATAAATAAATAAATAAAAAAAGTGGGATGGATTTGTGGCAATGGCATTGCCGAAATAGGAGGGATTTTTTTTCCCTCCTATTTCAGCAATGGCATTGCCACAATTGGTTTTCGATCAGCAGGTTTGGGTAGCACGAATTTCGGTAATGTGATTACCGAAATTCAAAATTTTCTCTCTCCCACTTCTTTTCTTTCTCTCTCATACTTTTGTTGAATTTCGGCAACACCGTTGCCGAAATTCACTCTCTTTCCTCAATTTCCTAAATAACTTGGAACAGTGCCTATAACGCAAATAAACTCCAGATTTAGCAATATTCGGCCAAAAGACTCGATGCTACCCAGCACCTGTTAATGAGTATCTAACTTTTTTTCTTTTTTTTTTTTTTTTTTTTTTTTTTTTTTTTTTTTTTTAATCTCATTTCACTAGCATTTTGCTACATTTTAGGGCTTTCCTATTTCACTCTTCGCATCTAGCCTAATGAGTATTCTTCTACTGAAACTGCTTCGGGTGCGCCAGCCAACGATGACACCACTAGTTGTGCGCTGGCCAGCAACGACACCATTACCTATGTGCCGCCTTCCACCACCTATATACAGAGTGGTGCTTCCACTGCCAGCTGACTTGGTGGAATCTAAAACACCTCCCTTTGGTGGAGGTAACTCCCGTGGTGTGGGATTTGAAACACCTCCCTCTGGTGGTGGCAATGCTCGTGGCACGGGATTTGAAGGTGAAAGGTACACATATTGATTTCTCCACATTGATATTGATTTCTTGATATGTATCACCTGCATTGAGTTATTTTCGGGAAAGACACTTAGAAGCATGTGGGCTGCTATTGCTTTGTGTTTTGTTATTTAATTAACAATATATAAGCAGTTGGCTAAAAGTAGGAGTTGTTAAGATTAGGAGTATCTAATTTGTACGCAGTGATATTGATTTCTCTTTCTTTTAATAGCACTAATGATATGACTTGATTTCTCTTTCTTATAAAGATTTTTTTAATAGCACTAATAATTAACTATTTTTGGAAAAAAAAAATTTCAGGAATTGAAAAAGTATTAACATTTTTTTCAGTTTTCGAGAAAATGTTTCCAAAAATGAATGGTAAGGGCACACATTAACCGGACCCTTCTTTTAATAGCATGATATGACTCAAAAATTGGGGTGGGCTAACTACAATTTTTACAAGCAACATTTCTTGCAATGTAAATAATTTACATTCTATAAAGGGATTTCTTAAAATTTTGGGGGGTCATGGCCCCCACCCTTGTGTGTGGCTCTGCCACTACTAGTAAGTACTAGATTTCTCATTCTTGTGAAAACATAACTTTTATAGATGGTATTTATTTAGGCGTGAAGTTGGTTTTAATAGTTATCTTTGATAATTATATGAAAAAAATGTCCTTTAACACATTTCACTCTATTTCATTTTTTTATTTCATACCTAACAAAAATGTCTTTAAAAAAAATTGTTTCTACCTCTTTTCTTTCCCATACAGCTTCCCTTTATTCAAACGCAACTAGGACGCGACGTGTGGCCTGGACGCAGCTGCACATGCGTCCTAGATGTTGTTGCATGCATAAGTTGGACTAAGAATTTGGAAGTTGCATTGAGGAAAAAAAAAAACATTGAAGAAGAAGAAAGAGACAGGGAAGAAGTATATGGTTTATAGATATTTTAATAATATGTGATGAGAAATAAATATATAATAAACATTTATGAGCGACTGTGCTTTGTTGGCAGGTGAGAGGGGAGGGAAATCAAAAGAAAAAGGCAAAATAATTTGGATTTTAAGTAATGCTACGATATTTCTATAAAAATTTTACAATAAATTCTATGTACTAATATTTATATTAGCGATATATATGAAAAAAATTATTAATGGATATATATTAATTGATGATAATTATAATAATAATTATTAATTGATATATATATATATATATATTTAACATTATATGAAAAAAATGCTTAACAATATATAATAAATAAAAATAAAAATTAATTTAATAATTAATTAATAAACATATTCTGCCGCACTTATATCCTATTATGCTAGATTTATATTATTATTTATGTATCTTTATTTTATTCTTAATTACACTATTTAAACTTTTGGCAATCCATGTATTTGTAATAATAATTACAATTTCTGTCTACCAGCGGTCTGATGGGTACAAATTTAGGAAAGGTAGGATCGGGCATTAGCAACATTGGACTGGCTAGGTTTATTTCTTGCAGCTAAACTTCATCACCTTTCCTCGTCGGCATCTGATCACTCTCCTCTATATCTTCATTTGGCACAAAGGCAGAAGAAAAAGAAAGCGAGACAATGGTATATCATGGGAGGATGGTATGGTATATCATCAGCCACGAGTTGGGTGCTGGGAAATTGTTTGGAGAGATGCAAGTCTTCATTGGATGCTTGGAACAAAACAGAATTTAGGCATGTTGGTAAGTCAGTTGCTGCACTACAAGCAAGATTGGAATGACTGGAACTACAAACATCAATGCCAGAATGATCCAAGCTTTGAAGAATACTAGGATTGAATTGAATTGTTGGCTGGAGAAAGAAGATGAAATGTGGCACCAAAGATCAAGACTCAATTGGTTTCAAGCAGGAGACCGAAACACAAGTTTTTTTCATGCAAAACCTTCGGCTAGACACAAAAAGAATTATATGGAGGGGCTGTTTGATGCTAATGGAGTATGGCAAGTTGATGAGACTAAGATGGAGGAGATTGTGGTGGAGTACTACAACAACTTATTCACCTCAAGCAACCCGTCAGAGTTCAATGAGATCCTAAATGCAATCCAACCAAAAGTCTCAACTTCCATGAACCAAGAACTAGTCCAAAATTTCACTGAGCATGAAGTCAGATTGGCATTGAAACAAATGTACTCCCTAAGGGCTCCAAGCCCGAATGGTATGCCCCCTCTATTTTTCCAACATTTTTGGAATACAAGCAGTGTAATGGTCACTAAACGGTACTTAACTTCCTTAATCTTGGTATATTGTTAGGTAACTAGTAGTGGACTGTATGATTAGCACTATATTTGATTAGGCAATTGATTAGCACTATATATGATAATCTGTTAGTAATTTGTTAGTACCAGTTATGGTTGTGGTGTCTGTTATATTTAGTTAGTTAGTGTTTGTTATGTTCAGTTAGTTAGGTTGTTAGTTTTGGTAGGAAGGGGAATGAATTGTATAAAAGATGCTGGTGTGGAGAAATGGGATTATGCTAAGAATTAACCAATTTTCCCTCTCTCTCTCTCTCTCTCTCTCTTTGCCTAGTGGTGGTTACCCTCGAAGTAACTATTTCATCCTTATTCAATTCTATCTCTTCCCTCTACTTTTCAATTCTTTCCTTTCTGCATTTTCTCAATAACCAATCACTTAACAGTTGGTATGAGAGCCATCGATCTTGATACAAACTAATGTGACCGAAGAAAACTTTGGAAAGAATTACGGCAAATAGTGAACAAAGTTTCAGAGGATTTCAAGACTTTGTATAAATCTCACAATGCCGTTTTAGAGAAGGTCAAAGTCTTACCTGAATCTAAAAAGGCCATGAATGAAGAGCTCTCAATATTGCAAGAGGGTCTCGAGAACATGACAGAAAAGGAGTTACAATCTCTTGATTCAATAAAACTCGAAGAACAAATCAAGTTCCAAGAATCTACTGCTGTTGTTTCAAGCTGGGATGTTGATTTTTGTGTCAAAGTGGATGATGGTATACATGTACACGCTGCCCTTGAAGTTCAGTCCAAAGAACCAACAAAGAAGGTGATGATGATTTTTCAAGAACCAATGTTGATGCACCAATGGAGGCTTCCATTGAAGAGTCTAAGATTCAAGAATTGATAATCCAAGTGTCAGTGATCCAAGAATCCAAAATGCAAGCACCAATAATTTTAATGGTTCTAGAATCAAATGAGGTCTTGAGGATACAAGAACATTCCAAGGTTCAAAAAACCAATGAGACCTTAAAGATTGAAGAACCATTGAAGGCTCAAGAATTAGAGCAAAGTTTGAAGATCTACGAAGAAGAAACCTTCATGTGCACAGGACCACTTGACAAAGAGAAATGCATGTATATGGCGATCAAAATGTCACTAAGGTATTGGTCCATTGGAAGATCTCCTTTGATGAAGATGCTATTTCACAATAACACCTTGTAGGCAAGGTGTTTTCAAGGGGAGGGAAATGTTAGGAATGCTATAAGCATATGGAAAATAATTGTTGTAGATTTAGTTAGTTAGTTATAATTCCAAGCATGTTAATGACATTTAGCACATGTTGGAATTATTAATGTACACGGGGAATAATAGGACCATTAGGATAAGGCCATGTGGGCCAATAGAATAATTTTATGGTTCTATAAATACCTACTTGTATAATCACATTTCCATCATTGAAGAATAAACCAATTTCTTAGTGCATTAGTGCATCTCTCTCTCTTAATCTCTTTCTTTCTCTATGGAGGGTGACTACCTCGAATTAAGTCAATTTTCCTACAATTCCCATCAATTTTCCTATAATTCCCATCAATCTCCATTAAGAATCACCGGGTTCCTAACATATATCTCCTCTTAATTTTAATGAGACTCATATTGTGCTTATTCCAAAAGTAAAAAAGAACCAAAGAGAATAATTGATTATAGGCCTATTAGTTTATGTAATGTTGTATATAAGATTGCCTCAAAAGCTATAGCAAATAGGCTAAAAAATGTTCTTCCCTTTATTATTAGTGAAACCCAAAGTGCCTTTATGCATGCCAGGTTAATCATTGATAATGTTTTGGTTGCTTTTGAGACCATACATCATATTAGTCAGAAAAAAAGGAGGAAGGGTAGGAGAGATGGCTCTCAAACTTGACATGAGAAAGGCATATGATAAGGTGGAGTGGGCGTGTTTGGAGAAAATAATGAAAAAGTTGGGTTTTGTAGAGAGGTGGATACGTTTGATTATGCAATGTGTGACTTCTGTTACCTATGCCATAAAGATAAACAGGAGTCCTAGGGGACATATTATTTAATCAAGGGATATCTGTCAAGGTGATCCCCTATCTCCATACCTCTTTCTTTTACGTGCAGAAGGTTTATCAGCTTTGATCAAAGCCTCGGTTTGTAGTGGACAAATGGAGGGGCTAGCTGTCTACCGTGGTGGACCAAAGCTTTCTCACTTATTTTTTGTTGATGACAACCTGATTTTTGTAAATCATCTCTAGCAGAATGTGACTCATTACAATGAGTCCTAGAAGTAAATAAGAAAGCATCAGGCTAGCAATTGAACCGGGCAAAAACCTCCTTATTTTTTAGCAATAACACTTCCGGAGATGTCCAAGAAGAGATTAAGCGGAGATTTGGTGCTCAAGTTATTAAACAGCATGAAAAGTATCTTTGCCTACACTTGTGGGGAGAAACAAAAGGAATACTTTCAATGACATAAAGGAGAAGATTGGTAAAAAGTTAGTAGGTTGGAAGGAGAAAATGTTATCTAAAGTTGAGAAGGAGGTCCTAATTAAAGTAGTGGCCCAAGCTATACTGACTTACACCATGAGTTGCTTCAAAATACCAGACTCTCTTTGTGAGGAGTTAACGAGTATGATTAGAAACTTTTGATGGAGACAAATGAAAGATGAGAAGAAAATTGCTTGGCTTAGCAAGGAGAAGATGTGGGAACCAAAGTCATGTGGGGGTATGGGTTTCAAGAATCTAGAGCTCTTTAATTTGGCATTTCTTGCAAAACAGGGATGGAGGCTTCAAATGGGTCAAAATTCTTTGGTGTATAAGGTTCTAAAGGCCAAATATTTCCCAATGAGTGATTTTGCATACGCCTCACTCGATAACAATCCTTCTTACACCTAGCGTAGTATCATGGCTACCCAAAATTTGGTTAGAGAAGGTTTAAGATGGAGGGTAGGCAATGGTGCAAGCATTCGAGTTTGGGAGGATAGATGGTTGCCAATCTCCTCCACATATAAAGTAGTTTCTTCAAGACTTTTTTTGCACTCTGATACGAGAGTAAATGAGCTAATTGATACTGCCACTACGAGCTGGAAATCTACAATTATTAATGCTCTACTTCTTCCCCACAAAGCTGAGATTGTCAAGAGTATTCCATTAAGTTCTCGGCTGCCTATAGATAAATTAATCTAGACGAAGATGCCAAATGGGCTGTTTAGTGTGCGCAGTGCTTACAAATTAGCAATGAAACTGTCCTATCCTACCAATTGAGGAGATAGCTTGAATAGCAATCATATCCATTGTTCTAGAGGGCGGTTTGGAACTTACCAATCCCGCACAAAGTTCGACACTTCGGATGGAGAGCTTGTTGTGATACTCTACCAACGAAGGCAAACTTGATGAAGAGGCAGGTATTACAAGATGATATTTGTGATAGTTGCAGTTTGGAGTCGAAGTCTATTGGGCATATTTTATGGAGACGTCCAAAAGCTCACGAGGCTTGGGGTTGCATTAATGTACTGTATAGTAATAGCGGAAATAGCGCAACCATTCTTTAACCCACCCGCGGAGGGTTGACCACTCTAAGAACTCCTTCACCTTTTCTTGGATGAAGAGTTAATCAGGTATCAACCGTAGGTATTTAGGCCTCATCTCCTTGTGAAGACGAGCAACTATGAAACCTTTGAGATAGGGATTAAGGGGACCTCCCCTACCTAGCCAGAGGTCAAAACCATCTGGGCCATATAGGGTTTTTGTTTGCATGGCTAGAACACGTTCAAAGGATTTATTTCTTTTGTGATCTAGGCGAGCAAGTACCTTGAAACCTGCACCACCAACACGATACAGAGTGGAGAATGTCAAACGTTCCAAGACCTTTTATGGAATCTGCTAATGGTTGATGGACTAGGAGATGATTAGGCAGTTCGGGTGGTTACCATTGCATGGGCTTTGTGGCACAGTCGAAACAAGATTAGGCATGGTGGGAAGAAGAAAATAGGGCAAGCTTTGGTCCAATGGGCACTAAACTACCTCGCTGAGTACAAGGCAACAGTTGAGGCTAAATGCAATCCACCACCGGTGATTAAGCGAGCTACATCCTAGTCACCTCCATAGGCACATTGGTTCAAAATTAATGTTGACGGTGCAATTTTCTCGGCTTATAAGGCAGTGGGGTTAGGTGTGATCATTAGGGATGATAAAAGGAGGGTCGAAGCAGTGCTGTGCAAGAAGATCATGGCTCCAATGGGGGCAGTGGAGGCAGAGGAAAAAGCCTTCGAAGTTGGGTTGCTCTTCGTTAAGGACATTAGCATCCAAGATGTTATCCTTGAGGGGGATTCTATGATTGTATACAATGCTCTTTGTGAGAAATCTTTTCCCCTATCCTCTGTGGAACCGGTTGTATGGGGAATGCAGGAAATGGCTAAGGATTTTAGGTGGATTGAATTCTCTCATGTTAGGAGACAGGGTAATAGACCAGCACACCTCTTAACTAAACATGCATTTTGCATTGTTGACTACATTACTTGGATTGAAGAGAATCCTTTATTGAGCAAGCTCTTATCCATGATGTAATTTCTATTTCTCATATGGAATAAATTCTCAGTCTTCCCAAAAAAAAAAAAAAAAAAAAAAAAAAAAAAAAAAAACACACACACACACAGTGAATAATAATAGTCTAGGTTAACATAGCAAAATATCCTTATAGAAAGCAGCAGTTTTAATGACAATATTCCTAATTTGATAACCAAAATAAATTTGTTTATATCTTGATTCTTGACAACTAAAATTTGTTAATGCAATATACAAAACAATAATTCCACTCATCTGACTAATACCCTATTAAATTTAAATAATCCATAAAACAAAACGATATCGTGCTGAATACTCACTTAGTAACATCCTGAACGACGTTGCACAAGTTAAATAAATACACTTGGAACGACATCTAATTATCCTAATCTCTCGTTATTGACCTGTGAAACGGTGTCGTACCTAACAGGTAATCCGGTAGAAATGAAAACCGTATAATGTTATACCAAATTCACTACTGGCAATTTGTGCCTTAAGGTAAGCTGATTTAGATGGAATCCAAACGGTTTGTCAGTATCAACTTGCCATTATTCACTTTGTATAGCTACTAGTGTTTTAGATCTTAGAGGTTTCTACCACCATTCCTTACTTGCACACTAGCCATTATTATACACAAATTTAACTAAAATAAGTTTCTAAAAAAGCTGCTATAGAAAGTTAATAGTTATGAACCAAGCATTTCTTGGTGTAGACTAACTTCAAATCCATTTGAAAAAACAATCTGTTAGGTTCTAAAAGCTTAAAACAATTGGCAAACTGTGAGCACAAACTTGTTTAAATATAGATCTTAAAGTTTATAGGGTATATTCAGGGACGGACCCAGGATTTCAAGCTAGAGGAGGCCGGAGATAAGCGGAAAAAAAATATTTCAAATACGCATCCATATAGTATTAATAAACTATCAACCAAGACAAATACCCAAAAATCATTGTTTTTTAATATATTAAGATATAATCATCTACCAACAAAAACAAAAGACACAAAACACTATTGTTTCGGGATACAATCATCTATGAAAAGGGAACTCGACCCTCTTTCAAATCTTCAAAATTATCTATGATTGAATCCAAACTAAATGTCGAAACTATATTCTTTTCAATATATAACATCAAAAAGTCCTTCAAAAAATCATTTTCCATTTTGTTTCGAAGGTTAGTTTTGACAACTTTCATAGCTAAAAATGCCAGCAAGTGAATCACCGTTATTTTCTTAAATTTGTGTGACAATTTTCTATATTATATGATTTGTTTTTGTTTTTTGTCTTTGGTCTTTGCCTTTATTTATCTCTTTGTCTTTGTCTTGTCTCCATATTTCTCACACTCACCCAATCCCACTATCGACACTATGAATTTATTCTACACTACCAACAAAAACTTTTCCTAACTTTACCATTTTTTTTTGTCACTTGTCCCATTATTGCCCAACTATCAGTCAACAAAGAACAAATAGTCAAACACTACACTAATATATTCTCTAATCTCTACAAACTCTACTCTCTCTCTCTCTCTCTCTCTCTCTCTCTCTCTCTCTCTCATCTATATAATATAAGAGAGAGAATCACAAACACAAAGTGATAGAGAGTCACAAAGCCAAAAAGCCAAAAAAAAAGAAAAAAAAAGAAAAAGAACACCACAGGCAGTCAAGCACAGATTCAATTCACAATCACCAACATCAGTTCATCACTCATCAAAAAAAACACAAACACCACAAGTCCACAAGCACATATTGTTAGATTCTGAGATTTACAAACATTATATTAGGTTTTGAAGGAAATGATAGATTAAATACTTGTGAATTGTGAAGGCTTAAGCAATAAAGCTGGGCTGGGCAGATCGAGCAACCGACGGCGTCTCGCGTGGCAACATTGGTGTGTTCATTTCTCATTTGCGTATGCGATGGCTGACATAGGGATGGGTCTGTCTGCGAGATAGGTCTCTTTCGCGTGGTGGCGGCGTTATAGCGTGACCAGCGGCGTCACGGAGTGGGCAGTGAGATCGTTGAGATGGGTCTCTACTCTAAGTCTCTCACCAGTCACCTCTCACTTTCTCTGTCTCGCCTCTCTCTTTTCTTTTCTTTTTCCTTCAATTTTCGCTTTTTCTGTTTGGTTTTGGACTATTGGGTTTTTTTTTTTTCTTTTTTACATTTTTTTTTTAAGATTTACACGGGCTCTTGCCTCCTAGGCTAGCCGGCTGGGATAGGGATGGTTCTAGTTCATAATTTTTGGAGGGAGGCCTGAGCTACAAAGTAAGGGGGGCCCAAATCTTTTATTTATTTATTTTTTTGAAAATTTTACCTACTAAAATTTTTTTTTTGGGCCCAGGGGGGGCCCTGGCCCCCTTAGGCCCCCACTCGAGTCCGTCCTTGGGTATATTAGACAATGCTCAAGGTGTTGCAAGTTAGAATACAAGAACAAGAAAGCTGCAGATTTAGAGAAATACATCAAGCTCAACCGATCGAGAAGATGGTTTGATAGATCAAAATGCTATTCTGTAGAATTTTAATTTAGGCCCAATAGCCCATTGGCCCAGCAAATGATTAGGGTTTCAAATCTACTTCACTAAGTATATAAATAAAACCCTAAGGCACGTTTTGTAGAGACTTTGGGAGCTTCTCTTTTCAAAGTCACTATTGGAAATCAATTTACTTACTATTAGAACCAGTAAATCTGAAGTTGCTGCATACCAGTCATCAAAGGTGCTGGATCTAAACCTTTAAAAGTGGTCTTGGAATCATAGACTGGAGGTCTATGTTAGAGATCTAAAGCGTGAACCATTGGTTCATGTTGGAGAAGATCCACATCAAAAAAGCCTGAGGGTTTTAGAACTAGATTTGATAATCACGGTTAAATTTACTACAAATTCATAGTTTTGACTATAAACTTCTATTTGATATAGTGGAATGTTCTTCTTGGGATCGTTACCCCTATGTTTTTTACCTTGAAACTAATTTGTTTCATTGGTTTTTCTTGGGCCATCATATCTATGCTTTATTTATATTTTTGCTACATGATATAATTGATTTATGTTTAACCTAAGGCATGCATAATTGACCATAAAATCAGGTTAAATACTGTGTTTAGGGTCTAAAAACTAACACAATTAATTAACACCCACTCCCTCTAGTTGTAACCCCGTTTGATAAGCCATTGCCAATAAACAAAGCAAAATCAATTCCAAAGAGAACCAGAATTATTCATGTATATAGATCTAAACTCGAATTCTGATAAATCCGCATCACAAGCATAAGCACCATCCCATTCCTCTTCTCCCTGCTGCCTTCAAACTCCATGCCTAATCTGTTACACCAGCATAGTCTCTAACACCTACACTTGTAAGTTTGTAACTTGTAAACACAGCCTACACAAGTGCCCTTATCACCAACCAACAACCTTAATGTTCTCAAATGCCAAACATAGTTGTAGTATTGCAATATATATTGTGATACGTATAGTACGATACATATCATATCGTATGTAAAAAGTTTTGCATCATAGTGGCATATTGGAAGTGCTCATAAAGTGTGTGTATTGTATGAATCGGAGCATAAAAAATCGTGCATATCGTACGATATATAGACACATGCTTTAAAATGTATTTTTTTTGTTAAAATTTATACTTTTATTTAAATCTAACAAGTTGTTAGAGTTTTTTTTAACACAAAATTATTAGGTTATTTAATTTAGTCTAATAAAATAACATGTCCATAAGTTTTTTTTCCCCCTTTCTCCTACAAAATCTGGACTACACACTTTCACTTCACTTTCATATTTACAAATTTCTTTTCTATACTATGAATAAGATATTAGCTGATAATATAATTATTATTTTTTTATTGTTATAAGTCTAAGAAACTAGAATGCTAAGAAGAAATATTTTTTTAATAAAAAATATTAAAATAAAAGAATAAGAAGAGATAGTAAATGTTGATGATGATGAAGAAAATTTCAATGAAGAAATAAGTTTGCAAAATGATGAACATGATGATAAAATTGACTTAGATGGAGTTGATTAGGCAAGATGATGAATGATGAAAATAAATTATTATTTCGGTCATTTGTAATGTATTATCACTTTTAAGTTTAATCATTTTTTTTTTTGGAGAAACAAACACACACACACAAGGGAGAGGGAAAGTGATTCTAACACAAAGGCACACTACAACTCCACTCAAAAGCCATAGTTTAATCAATTTGAATGCATATATTATTAACACATTTTAGTGTGATTTATTTAGTTAGCTTGTTAAATATTATTACATAAGTGATGAATAAATTATTCATTAGTTGAATATATTCAAAATTTATAATGAATATAACTTTATAAAGTATTTTTATTTTTTGACCAGCATATGACCTAACATGCCACATTAGCATTATATGGATGTGTATAGAAAAAATATGTCGTATCAGCAGACAGCAATTGTTGTTTATGGTGGTGGTAACGCAGGAAAAAGGTAAGTTTGAAAAGAAATCATTTCAACTTCTTCTCCATTTCAACTAATTCAAAGAGTTTCATAATGGCAATTTATGAGACCCTTATTACGGAAATGAAGGAAAAGAAGACAGTCCCATCTTGTGAAATCTCTCTTTGATTTGATCGTATTCTCCGCAATTCATCTTTATATATAGAACTATTTAGAAAGAAGTGAGATGCTTGATAGTCCATCGTATGATACACAAAACTGGCAATTAAATCGATCTACTAATTGAGAACTGCTCATTATCAGATTTCCTTAATGAATGACACCTTCCTTAATTTTCAATCGAAGACGTACTCGTAGAAACCAAAATTGAGAAACAATTCGAAGCCCGTCCTTATTCACGGCGTGGATTGTCATTGGAGCGGGAAAAAAAGGAATGGAATCTTTAGTTACTAGATTAGCTGAATTATTTTTTTAGTGAAAGATTAGCTTATTCATGAATTATATATAGACCTCATGTGGGAAAGTATGAAGTCTTGGTGCATTCTTTGAGATTTTATATATCTAAGATTCTACCTCAATAAAATTTTCATTTATATCAAAGTATTAATTTATTGAATAAGCTAATGGAGTTAATGCACATATTTATTATTTATATTAGAGGAATTTATATAATTACTTTTATAAATTTTATATAAGCAACTATTTTTATTTGGACTAATAATAATAATAATAATAGATTTAGAATATGACATTCAATGTAAATAAAAAGATTACTAATAGGATAAATACTTTTTTTATATTAATTATTTTAAGTGGTGTATTAATTATTTAACTATAATGAAATTTTGATGTCAATATTCTAAAAAAATTGATTTGAAATAGGTTATTTTTGCTCAAATTTAGACACTTGCAAAAGTTGAAACAAAGTCCAACAAAAAAAAAACACACACACACACAATTAAGAATGTAAAAAAAATTATTAATGGATATTTGTATTCTTATTTATTAAAATGAAATTTGTATTCTTGAGTAGGTATGAAACATACCTATTTATATTAGTCACTATATAATATAAATTTCATTTATAAATACATATAGTATAATAAAATCACTATACTACTCTTATTGTCTTTCTATTTTGTCTATAAAATATAAACATTGAATATTATAATCTTTTACAATAAAAATTTGTCTATAAAATATAAACATTGAATATTATAATCTTTTACAATAAAAATTATTAAAATATTAGAAAAAACTAATAAAAAAATGCACTGCACAAGCAAAACTTCCGAAAGTTTTGAAGTACTATTCATCATCGCATCCATGCTCAGACCTCCTTGTCGAACTCTTTGGAGTTATCTTAAGAAAGTTTTCTTCTGTCGACTGCATTCACTTCAACGTTGTTTGTACTTGATCAGCCGCACAAGAACAATCACAATCCCAATTTTCCTCTTCAACCTGTTGCCTTTAAACTCCATGGCTCATGCTTCCTGGCAACCAAAAATGTACTCTACAACTCGCTACTTCTTTAACCTTTCAGAAAACAAGGTTTACCAGCTTAAGATTGTTTTTGAGGGGCCTGCTGTTGATACTTGGTGGGTGGACTCTTCTCAGGGCTGCTTGGTAGTTCTGGATGATGTAGCCAAAACTACCATTAATTTCTGATGAATTCTTCCACCTAATGGATAGGTTCTACTTCGTCCTATCTTTGTGGAAAATTTTTATCTCCAAAGTTGTTGGCAAATAATCGTTTACTAGATTTATGGGCTTTTTTGAGTAATTTTCAGATTAAAATCATGAGCATTCAACCCTCAACACCACTCTAGTGCTTGAAAATTTCCAAGAGTCAATGTTAAGTCAGTTTTATCAGTGAAGACAACTAGTGATTTCTTGTTCATCAAATGATTCATTAAAAATATTTTTAACAAAAAAGTTATTGTTGTTGATCAAGTCTTACCTTTAGATTTTAGGCATAAATTATAGAAAAATGTGGAATTTGGGTTGCGTTTTTGGGTGGAAATCAGTTAATGTCACTCTTAAATTCTATTTATTTTATAGATGATAGATGGTTTGAGATGGAAATGGAGTTATGGTGGTCACAATCTTGGAATGACGAAAGTATTAAGCCATATTATCATTCTAATTTGGTAATCCACCACCCCCTTGGATTACCCCAAATCCAAGGCAAGGGACTAAGAGATCATGTTTAATCATTTCGTATCGTGATTTAGTCAATGTAATTTTTTTGTTCAATTTAGTTGTCTTTGTTATCATTATATTTTCTTTTCTATTAAAATGACTTTGTAGTTATATTTAGTCTATTTCTATATTCTTATCTTTGCCTCCGACGAATCTGAACGTCTGATTTCAAGTAGATTTTGTAATCATTAGATTCCACAACAACCCATTACCAATCAAATAACTGGGAAAATTACACTTTTAACTCCTAAACAATACTTGTTACACTTATCCTCTTGAACTACAAGAATACATAATTACTCCCTAAACTAGTGGACTAATAACACTTTGTACCCTACCATCTATTTGAAAGTCAAGTTAGAAAAACAAGTCACATGCTACTCGTGACTTTTTCATACAACTTAACTGTCAAATAGACAATAAGATGCAAAGTTTTACTCTCTTTTTTTCTTTTTCTTTTTTTTTTTTGAAAGAGGATAACATTTCAAGACTAAAAACCAAAGCAAGGTTCAGTACAAGACCTGATGAAAGACCTCCCACTGAGATCTCCCTCAAATACAGCTACAATGTCCACAGGCAGACTATCAAAAATAAGAAAATCAGCATTTAAACTAAAACTCATCCTAGCTAAGCCATCAGCACATTGATTTGCTTGCCGGAAACAATGCTTAATACGGACATTTTGGAAGAGAGAGATCAGATGCCTACAATCATCTAAATTAGGGGATATAACATTATTAACATAACCTGTATTCTGAAGCACATCAACAATGGACTTGGCATCCATCTCAACTTCAAGACTGCGGATGTTTAAGCAGGAATCCCTCCTTGTAATTAATTACCTGACGTGTATAGGAGATGGGAAAAAGAGACTGCACTTGTTTAGGGAAATAATTAAGCTCTCAAAAACCTCTACTCTCATTAGCCAAAAAAAAAAACAAAAAAAAAAAAAGGTCTAAAAACATTATTAAAAAAGAAAAAGAAAAAGGAAAAGCAATTGATGTCCGATAATCAATCCCAATATATATATATATATATATATATATGTTTAACATATGTGCATAAATGCATGGCTCCAATTTGGATTAATCGATTGCTATCGCTGTCAAGTCAGAGCTACTGTCGGGAAAATTGGTCCTTTCATTGTACCAGGTCAAAAGAATCAATAATGGAAAAAATTATCCTTCAAGACGGCACGGCTAAATCTGAAGGTGAAGAATCAAACAAAATGGATGTTTGTGGGCACCATAAATGGGTAATCATATACTAGATTAGCTCGCTTAAAGAAAAGGCCGAAACAAAGGGAGGTTAAGGCATTTGTGTCCCAAGTCCCAACTACCAATATAGCACAAACTCAAACCAAGGGCAGCAGCTTTGGCTGGTTGAGAAGCACTGGCTCTCTTTTACATTCTCTCTTCCCTCTGGATTACCTAAGATATACAAATAAATAGAAACAATAGAAGGACAAGCCACCATCTCCGTGCATGAACTGATACAACTTCTATACAAGCTTTATCCAATTTGCACTTCATATTTACAAGCTAATAGTACAACAAGTTCATACAGTCAAGCATACAAGTTTATAAAACCTCGTGGCAACCAGTCCCATTGGAAAAGCTTGCAGAAAGATTTGGTCATCGAAGTCCAAAAAAGGGGATTATAATTTCTTAAATTGTCAGTGTTTAACCATTGCAGTAGGTTTTGTGGTGTGGAAAATTTGTCGATTTTCTTCACCACCTGGGAACCATCAGTATTGTGTACTTCAGAAAATAGTCAGATATAACCATAGCAGTGAGAGATCAAGTCAGCTTTTTTGTGATAATCTGACGAGCATTCACATTTGCCGCATCTACTTTTGAGGAAAAATATGAGGAGCAGAAAATTTAGGAAGCCCGGAGACAAAACTTGGTAAACATGTAGTCCATTCTCATCTGCGTAGCATAACCAAAATAAGAGAACAAATCTTAGATATTTAACGCAATAACACTGCAGCAAGCTTGCAACAATATTTCAGACATAAAAATTAGGTCACATTAATCAACAATTTTGGCGGGGTTGCCAAATATATTGACATGAAGAAAAAAATGAGAAAGAAAACAACATTCACAACCAATCTGAAAAAGATTCAAAATTCTCAGATTGATTAAACATCCAAAGGACCGTGCAGATGACAAAAGAGAAAAATTAAATAAGAAGAAATCATTATGAACCTCATTATGATTACCAAAATAATGTGACTTGCAACCAGATGACATTCCATAAATGCAATAATTAATGACTAAAGTTAATGCAAATCCAACATTGCCATTCGGAAAAAATGTCAATACCGACTTTCCAAAGATAAAAATAAAAATATTTTTTCTAAAACAAGGATCAAAGTATCCTGGACAAAAGCTGCTCAACTAGGTAACATTATCAAGTCCTTGCCTCACTTTCCGAACCACAAAAGATTTACCCCCTTTATTGCACAAGTTTAAAACTGCACCCATGAACCACAAAATATTTACCCCTTTGATGGCAAAGGTTTCGAACCACTCCCATTTTAATCCAACAAACCTACATAGTCGCTTTTAGTAAGTTGAGGACAGGGGGACTGAACCCTGGATCAAGACATACAAGTTTCACCAAAAGGCCATGGGCAACCAACTTATCACTTTTTGATAGTTGAAGACAAGGGGGACTGAACCCCAGATCAAGACCAATACAAGGTGTTCGGTTGCCACTTGGCAAGAAGACCATGTGCAACCAACTTAGTCACTTAATAAGTTACAAGAAATTGTAAAACAATTGAAAACACTTATGTGCCTGTGCAAGTCAGATATAGACTGAAGCATAAATCCATCAGACGCTTTCCACTGAGAAGTGACAAGTACAACTAACATATTTTAATGAAAATAAAGTCAAAATTGTTGTAAATAGGAAACCATGATAGCAGCTTTCCAACACTAGAAATGAAGTAGCAGTTTTGGCTGTTGTGAAACCTAAACGTTTTCAAGGGAACTCCATGTAATAGTCACTCATTCACATCACTTTTTGGAACCTTCAACTTACGCAAGCTCTTTAAGGCTGGCATAGGCAGTGTGTAACTTATACATACACTGTTAAATCACATGGGACAGCGAAAGGTCATTTGAGAGAAGTAAAAAGTGATAACCCCCAATCCCCAAAACAAAGAGGGAAGTGAATGAAAATTCCACTGACATGAGCACCAGCCTAAGCACTATCTTTACCAGATACAACTCCAGCGTCCAATTCAATATCACAAATTCTGCCAACACAGATGGAATGATAAAATTCACATAAATGTTGCAAAAGTACACATGCATTTCCATACAGTAGGACCTGCGTTCTCCAAATATGAGGTTATCAAACAAACTGATGCACATGTACTGATTCTATCGCTATCCTAGAACTAACTAGCAAACCAGTCAACCTAAGTAATTTAATAATATAATTACTTGAACATAGAAAAATATACTCATTTAAATGCAGACAGATCTGCTTAAACTGAACAAGATTACAAGGAAAGTTTACATAACAGTAAGTGACCCGCAAAAGGGAAGAGTTTATTTACAGAGATATGTAGTGACTAGCCGAAATAAGAGAAGAGGATGAGGTTTGTGCCAAAAAAACCAACCTGGTAGTTCAGGTACAGATGTACTTCTGGGTGTAGTGTGAGATCTACTCCCTGTCCCATAAAAGGTGTCTTCTATAATAAAAACACACATCTTAAGAAGTATTTGATGCCTTAAGAATTCAAGTTTTTGTATGTTCTCCAAAAATGACCCTTATATTAATGGTACTTTGAACTTTTCATAAATGATCTATATTTCAAAGTGAGATATATAGGAAAAGTAAGAATTTTGTATTTATAAATTTTATTTATTTAAAGACACATATTTTGTGATGTGAAATTGGGAAGTACAACAATTATTGGGGGATGGAAGGTGTATAAATTTTATTGCTCAGAGAACACATGAAAGAGGAAAAAACAATTGAGCCAACTGGATAATTGACACATTTAAACAGCCTTAAGAAAGTGAGTTGGCCATACAAGAATATGACACAGATCTAGCATAAGAATTAATTCATATGCATAAACAAAAGAAATAATATTTTACATTATAAGGCTGTAAGGTCTAGCTGAAGTCATCCCCTGAATCTAGAAAACACAAACCTGGCAGGGAAGCAAGTAATCCTATGAGTTCAAACTTCAAACAGAGTGTGAATCTAGAAATCACAAACCTGGCATCAGGTAGTAACTCTGTCACAGGAAAACCATAATTCCTATAAATTCCTAACTCAGCCACAGAAATACTGCCACACCCCAGTGTCTAATTTAAGCCAGCATGAAATTAAGTCAAGTATTCTAGCAGAAGTTATGCCAGAAGTGGGTTTGAACATGAATATAGAATCACTAGAGCATCAATTTTATGCATACCTTAAGAGCTGCCTCTGCAAATATGAGTATGCTTTTAACGTATAAAATAATCACAGGTAAGGATTTACAACGTTGACTTTTCACCACTCCAATTATATATATTATAAATTACTGCTTATCTTAGAAGTTTAAGCTATTAGGAACTGCTAAATTTAATCATTTAACCATAGTATTCTAACATTCCCCCTCACATGTGGGACTGTGAGCCCAAACTCCTCAATAAATGAGGCTTAATACATGAGATTTTTAACTTTTTAAATGGGAGGTAGAGTACAAACAAGGCTCAAACTCAAGACCACAAGCTCTGATACCTTAATAAATTACCACGTGTCCTAAAAGCTTTATTAGGAAATAGTGAATTTAATATAGTAATCTAAAAATATATAAGTAGACCTCTAGATGAGGACAAATATCAAATTTCCTGCTGTCAAGTCCCAGTCCAAGGAATTCAAGCAGCAACTCCAATTGGAACAGGAACAGCACCAGATTCAGAAATTCTCAAGCACTGAGATATGATATACCTTAAACCAATCCAGCACAGATTCCAAGCAGCCATTGCTACAGTTCACGTTGGATCTAAAAGATTATATTAGAAGGTTTAATATATATATATATATATATATAGGGTTTGGAATAGGTCATGTTACAATGATTGCTTAATTAATTTAGTAATAGTTATGAGGAGTTTTTTTTGTTTTTTTTTTTTTTTGTTTTGATAAGTGATAGTTTTTTTTTTTTTGGATAAGTAAAGAAAGGGGAGTTATACATTACTAGTTAGCCTCTAAAGTAGTTTTGACTTCAATAGGCTTTGATATGAGGAAAAAGTGTAATATATAATACATTCGAAAGTGTACTTTATTTAAAACTCACAAGTAGAAGAGTTTGAATATGGTATTCCCGAAAACTCCATTCCTTCACTTGTAGGTCCATGCTTTGGTCTAACACATGCATAGACAAGGAAACGGATGTGGTTTGCCAACAGCCATGTAGCTCGCCCAACACTTCTTGGTGTTTCTAATGAAGACGTCTAGGGTTCAATAGACAAGAAAATAGATGTGGTTTTCCAAGAGCCTTGTAGCTCACCCAGCACTTCTTGATGTTTCCATTTTAGACGTCTAGGGTTCAAATCCCCCCTCCCCGATTGTTGCAACTATTAAATTATCAAAAAAAGGAGGCGAGGAAAGTAACAAAGATATATATATATATATATATATATACTATTTTCCTCTCTAGCCCACTAGAATTTTCTCTCTCTAACAGATGATATATAGAGAGGACCTTAGCTGTAAGGAATAAATATACAAAAACTGTCTTCTCTTTATTTTCTCTCCAAATTAAGAACCCTAGGAGTAAGAAACAAAATATACTAAAAATTTCCACCCTTTATTATATCTCCAAATCAATAACCCTTTTCCAAGGTTGCAAACGACACTACACTCCTTAATTTGAGTCAGTTTATATACATACATATATATAAGTTATAATTTTTGAGTCAATTAAGCTGTCTCAAGGCTATTGTAATGGAAACATCATGTTCTTTTAATAATTCACCATCATTATTAAACTATCTCAAATTTTTTTTTTTTTTTTTTTTGAGGGAAAGAGAGTGAAAATTTGGGGGGGGGGGGGGTGGTGTGTTCAACAAAATTATTTTGTTTCATGGCTACTGCAGTAAGTCATATGGTAAAAAGATAACTTCAACAAGTGCCATTGCCACAAAATATGGGGAGGAACGGGGTGGTTGGACTTCGGGTTTAGTTAGGGGAGTTCTCATGGGTGCAGCCTGTGGAGGTTGGAGCAATTTTCAGCGTTTTGTGTCTTTTGATGTTGGGGATGGCCATCGTCTTCAGTTTTGGCATGATGTGTGGCATGGGAGTCAATCCTTGAAGGAGTTATATCCCGCTTTGTTTGCTTGCTCTCTTGATCAGAGTGCTTTGGTACATTCAATCCTGGATTGCCAAGTGGAAGGGGATGGTAGGCTCTGGAACGTGAGATTTCATAGAGGTTTTCATGATTGGGAATTGGAGGCAGTTGATTCCTTCTTAGATCTTATATATTCCAATATCCCTAGAAGGAACCTGTGACAGGATGTTATGGAAATTAAAAGGTGTGGTGTCTTTACTGTCCACTCTATTATGAGGCTATCCGTGGTGCATCACCAAATTCTTTCCCCTGGAGGAGTATTTGGTATTCTAAGGCCCCTACGACAGTTTCCTTCGTTGTCTAAACTGCTGCCTGTGGGAAGATCCTAACTCGTGATAATCTTATCAAGCGAGGATTTACCCTAGTTGGGTGGACTTGTATGCGTAGACGTAATGGAGAGACAGTAGACCATTTGTTGATTCATTGTGAGCTTATGATTTATGGAGCTTGGTTTTTAGAATGTTTGGAATCTATTGGGTACTATCAAGGAGGGTGGTTGACCTCTTATCAAGGTGGTGGAATTGGTTTGGAAAGCACTCTTCGGAGATTTGAAATTTGCTCCTTTATGTGTAATGTGTCTGTTGTGGAGGGAGACGAATAATCACACTTTTGAGGCTAGAGAAAGATCAAAAAGTCAGTTAGAAGATTTGCTAATTCGTACCCTATTTGATTGGTCCCGTGTGTGAGGTCTTACAAATAGTAACACTCTCATAGACTTCATAGATTCATTTTGTAATTGTTCATAAGTTTTGTAATTCTTTTAGGTTACAAAGTGCTCATCATTGTGAGCTTGTGTAACCATTTTACAAGCACGGCTTGAGATACCTGAACTCCACCCCAATTGGCTTGTAAATTAGGCTTGCATGGGGAGGATTATAAACAGGTAAGGTTCAAATAACACAATATTTGCCAAGACAAAATTCACAATAACATCGAAGATGGACCAGAGTTGTCTAGTTTGATTCCTCAAACAGATCCCTTGTTTTTAATATGAAAATCTGTTCAAATTGCCACAACATTTTACTTCAGATATCACAAGTTATTATATACCCAAACAATGGAGCAATTACAAAGTAATCTTTTCCATAGATGAACCTATGTTATGTGCCTTTGATATGCATTGCAATGTCAGTGCTCATTAATCATATAATCTCAAAACGACCAAATCTAACCATCTTACTGCTCCAAAATGAGCACTATTAGAATATCATATAATCTCAAAACGACCAAATCTAACCATCTTACTGCTCCAAAATGAGCACTATTAGAATATCTCAAAACAACACTATCCCAAAACATGCAACCCTATCCTGAAACCAAAAATCTATTTATGTTTGGGGAATTTTTGGATGTTTTCATTGGGTTTTTAGATGTTACAAATGTCATCCTCACTGATGTAATTAAATAAAATTATAGGTGTGTACACTCAAATGTATAGGAAAACTACTTGTATGATTACTAGTTGGACCCTATCACGCTAACCACTAACACATTCAACAACCTTCTTAGTTCTTTAAAATGGCCTCAAGAATATTCACAACAATATCTACTGAAGACCTTTTGTATAAGGACACCCAATGCTTTTGATATCCCACATAAGCTTTTACTTTCAAGCATTAATGTCTTCACAAATAAGGTTCCGGTAGAGGTAAATCAGCATTGGAAAAAGAAGTTGGTGTTAAGTTGGACCACCTTGCAGTTGCTGCTTTTACTTGCAAATAAGTAATCATTGAAATTAAACTAAAAGTAATAAAGCAACTTATGACTGAGAGTGCTTTGTCCAACACAACCAAGCAAATTCAAACAAGCAGCAATATTTATAAAAGGGGATTAACAGACAGGAAAATTTAAAAATTGTAGTCTTTATCATAGAAATGAAACTCATTATTGACCTCAAAGCCCCTTTCACCATAATATCTAGAAATAATGAAGTATCAATGCATCATATTATAAGTTGCAACAAAGTTAAAAATGTGATTCTAGGCTTACTAAGCCTAGGAAGGCACTTCCCAAATCCAACAACATTAAATTATTGCCTATAGTCTTCAAGATTGCTTACTATAATCATTAAACTTTTAAGTCAAAATTGCAGGACAAACTACATTTCCAATCCTAAATAAATAATATAGCTGCACCATAAAACTATTCAAACATTGGGGACTAAGTCAAGAAATATTCACCATGAAAATGAAAACCTGCAATCTTAATCATAAAAGAGTAAAGTCAGGTAAAGTATTCAAACCTGATACTCTTTACATTTCTAGGTCCCCTCAAATCATGACATACTCAAGAGTACAAATCATATCAGATATTCCCTTTATTCATGTAGATTTTTATTTGTTACCAATGCAGTAGTTTTTTAAGCATCATAACATTTTTGGTCTTGAACACAAATATATGTCCTATAGCTTACCAAACCACTACACCAAGTTCAAATTCATGACTCCAACAAGTTTAGACTTTAGACACACTGCAAAGTATTGGATAAAAACAAAATTCAAGAAATAATCTAAATGACAAATCCAGCAATGTAACCCTAAAAGCATTTTCACTCTGCATTAAAATGTTCCCATACACACGCATGCACACAAACTCATGTGTATTTTCTTTAGTAGGTGATGCACACACAGACCAGTTGATTTTGAACTAACCCATGACCTCACAGTATATAAAGTGGGGGAAATTGGTAAGGCATTTATCAAACAGGCTCGGAGTATATATATATATATATATATATTTTAATTAAACAGGCTCTGAGTATTAACCCAACATAAATTATAGAAAACAAGAACATAATAGAGAATCCATCCCAAAATATACATTTGAATGACCAGCGATTGTATGCTAAACCTAAAGAGACACATCAAGTCCATCTATAGCAATACAGCAATTATATAACAATACAGAAATATTTTTAAAAGGGGATTAACAGAGAGGAAAAATGTAACAATTGCAGTCTCTATCAGGGAAATGAAGCTCACTATCAACCTCAGAGCCCCTTAAAAAATTAGTTACATATGCTGCTGGAGAAATCTTTTCAAGAAGTAATTTAAATGTTTATCTCTGATACAGAACACACCAATCAATGTAAGATGAAGTTTTACAACTCATCTGGAATTATCATAAGATATGTAAGATGAAGTTTTACAACTCATCTGGAATTATCATAAGATTCAGAAATAAAGGTATCTAGGCATCACTTTAGAAGTTGTAACGAAATTAAAATGTGACTCTAGGTTTACTAAGCTTAGGAACGCACTTCCCAAATCCAGCTCCCACCATACATTCCAACATATATTTAGATCTAGACAACATGAAACTATTGCCTCAAGTCTTCAAGATGGCTAACTGTAATCATTAAACTTAAGTCTAACTTGCAGTTGCAGGACAAACTACATTTCCAATCCTAAAGAAATAACAGAGCTGCTATCTAAACATATTGGGGGCTTAATTCTAGATATATTCACCATGAAATCAAAAACCTCCAATCTTAGATATAAAAAAGAGTAAAGATAGGTAAAATATTCATACCTCATATTCTTCACATTCCTAGTTCCCCTCAAATCATGACATACCAAAGAGAAGAGTACAAATCAAATCAGCCATTCCCTTTATTCATGTAGAGTTTTATTGGTTACCATTGGAGTAGATTTCTAGGCATCATAATTTATTTTGAACACAGATATCTGTACCATAGCTAATTACCAAACCACTATACCAATTTCAAATGCATGACTCCAATTAGTTTAGACATTAGCCACACTGCAAAGTATTGGATAAAAAATTAAAAATTAAAAAAAATCAAGCATTAATCCAGATGATAAATCTGGCACTCTGAATTAATATGCCATACACACGTGCACACAAACTCATGTGTGGGTTTTCTTTGGTAGGTCGCACACACAGACCACCAATGAATTCTACCCATGATCTCACCATTTACATTGTTCTTGCAAGGGAGGAAAGACTCATTGGCAGCAAGTGTGCGTATAAAAAAAATAAGCCACTGATGATTACAAGCAGTGCCATAACAGTAACCGACTGCAGGGCACTTTTCTGACAGTATATAAAGAGAGGGAAACTGGAAAAGCACCTATCTAACAAGCTCTAAATATTAGCCCACCATAAAGTACAGAAAACAAGTACTTAAAACAAAAACCATGCCAGAATATACATTTGAATGACCAGCAATTGAATGCTAAAAAGACACAGGAACTCTATCTCACAGAAATGCTAAAGATTCCACAATATGATTGTAAATATAATGACTATGGTACATAGTTGCACAAAAAAATAACATCCCTATCATCTACAGATAGGCAAAACTTGACATCGAACTAGAGCTATAAGATAGCAGAGGAAAGCCATCAACCATATATAATTCTTAATAACCAGAAGGAAACGGTGCTTGCCAAATGCAATTAAACTAGATAGAAAAGTCAACTCTGTTACTGAGGCATAAAGTTGGGTATACCTTAATGAATCATGTCCCCGGGACACTCTGATTTGCCACATTCAAAATTGCACCACCTCTTCAAAACTATTCAATTACAGATAGATAGCTTCCCACTCCATTCATCAGCCACACCATAATCAATGCTGAGCTCCCTCATAGGAGGGATGTTCTCCATTGCAAACAGCATAAGGTGAGGGAACATCAAGTTATTGTGATCATAAAGCACAAATTGTACCAACACATTTGGAGTTGTACTATGGCTCATATAACAAGCAACATTCCTCATTCTTGATACATCCATGGCAAAATCCAACGGAGGAATTGAGGGATACGACGGACGCACATAATCAGTGAAAATCTGAGATAAATCACCCCATTCTGCCCATCTACTTGAAAACCGATTCGGATAAACCAGGGTATCACCATTCATAGACAAAATTTGGGCTTGATCCCTCGTCAAAACAACCCCGGCATATTCACATATAAAAGCACCAGCTTGTATCAAATCCAAGGACCTAACTCCCCAACCCGTCTCCCTCGACCTAAATACTTCTAGTCTATTTCTCAACCCTCTTTGAGTAACACGATTTCGGCAGGTTGGAGGGCAACTACAAAAGGGTCCACATTCAAAGACAATGGGCTTCCCTCTCAAGAGATTACCACTATAATCGTAAGCAAACTCTCCACCATTCTTCATAGCACAAAAGCAATCATCAGCACAACCTGAAACGCAATCACACCCGGTACCACTCCCCGTCTGATGAAATGCATACGGTGGAAACACCGTCCTCACTAGATAGTCATAATACATGGGCTCCTGATCAGAGTCAATGTCATTGAATAGCAATACTGGCACATTCTCCTTCTTCATGGAAAAATCAAGGCTAAGATAGCCAGCAGGCCTAGCCTCCAAGGGTCTAGTCCTAAGACTCTCAGCAAACCTCAACATAGCACTACCCATTTCAGTCTGCCCCTCAATCCTCAACAGTTTATACTTGTAAACCCCAAAACCAGACTTTCCTACATCAAACCAACAATCATGAATTCTATATAAACCATCATAAACATACACCTTACTCGTTACGCCGCCCTCGTATTTCATCCCTCTGATAACCCTAACCTCGATCCCGTAATGCATGCTCCTCTCCAATGCCAAGTTCCCACTCTCCAACTTCTGGTGCATACATTGTCTCGAATACTTGTCCTGCCCACCCTGACCTGTGTACACGATCACATCCCCGGCATCCTCATCGTCCTCATAACCTCCAGAGACGATGATACTAGTAGCTATGGGCTCACCATTGGAGCTCTGGCTCGCCGGTACATAGTCGATCCCGGCTTGCGCCTGGCCATGTAAGCCGACCACACACAACTCCATTCGAAAAAAGAAGAGATCGCCAATGTAGACCCCAGGGATTGACCCTACGATTCGCTTGTCTCGGTTGAGCCAGAGCCCGCGGTCGCGCATCACGGAGGCGGCGCGTAGATCGCCACGGACTCGCCGCAGCGAGGGAATTGGACTGAGCTCTTCGCCTGGGGTCGGGCTCGGGTTCGGGTTCGAGTTCTGACTTTGGCTTAAGCTGTGGCTCAGGCTCTGCCGGCGCTTCTCGTCTTCCATCAAGGACAAGATTCGGAGAGAATCGTAGATCATACGCGTCCTACGAACGACGTCGCGGAAGTAACGCTGGTCTTCCATGCCCAGATCCGTGACCCGAACGAGCTCCGAGGAGCGTTGGTGGTGGGGCCGCCTCCGCGAAACGGTGAGTGTTGTTGTTGAGACCTGGTTGGTGTTGGTGTTGGAGTTGGTGGTGGTAGTTGTGGCGGTTGGGGTGGAGGCTTCTTGTGGGACCGGAACTATAGCGCGTGAATCGGGGTCCACCAAGACGTCTACGTCACCATACCGCTGCAACCCCTTAGCGAAAGCAGTGCGGAAGAGCTCAGAAATGCGGTAGAATTCGGAGTACACGTTGTCTGATTCATCGGGGGAAGGCTGAGAGGTCGAGAGAGGGGTATTTTCGGTATTTGAAAAAAACAGTTGTTGCTGCTGCTCTTGTTGTTGTTGTTGTTGTTGTTGTTGTTGTTGGTGGTGTTGGTGTTGGAGTTGTAGTAGTAGTTGATGTGGTTGGTGATTTTCAAGTGGCTCATCTAAAGGTTCGAGTTTGGGTTCGATTTTGGGGGTTAGTAGTGTAGGTCTGGCTGTGTTGGTGTTGGTCAGAGGTGGGTCTGGGAGGAGATTGAGGTCTTGGAAGGGGATAAGAGAGCCCATTTTGTTGGGAGAGCTGGAGGTTAGGGCATAGAAAGATTGGTACGTTTTTTTTTGAACTTTCGTTAGGGTTTAGCGGAAAGCTTTGGAGGTATTTTCATGGCGGAATTTGAAATAGCAGAGAGAGAGAGAGAGAGAGAGGCAATTGGCTTTGTAATAAGGAAATGAAAGAGAATATTTTAATTTGAAACTGGAACAAGTTGTTTTGGATTTTGGGGACATTGGTGTGACAGAAATGCCCCTAGATGTGTTGAGCGAGCGATGGTGTTTAATAACACATGTTTGCAGTAACAAGTTTTTTGAATGAGAGGAGAGGGTGTTCTTTCTTTCTTAGGACTCAGGAAACTTTTTTGGCTTTTAACTTAGCTCACGAATTATACCATGCCATCCAATGTGGATGACCTCAACTACACTTCAATTGGGCCCCATCCGCCTCATCTGTCCCAAAATCCACAATTTTTCCTTTTTCTATTTTTGGTATTTTCTTCTTTGAAGTGAATTTGAAAATTAAATAAAGCACCCATCCCTTTATATATATATATATATATATATTTTTTTTTTAATGGCCTTCAGATAAACTATTTAAGTATTTATATAGAGTTAACAAAAATGATCTCAGATTTATTTAAAAATAAAAAACCATAATACTTTCGATGAAAGTTTATTTCTTCAATAAACATATGATTAATAGTAATTTAATTGTATATACTATTATAAACATCATAGTAATGTTGTTATGAGGATGGGAAATAAAAATTTTCAATTTATTTATTGCTTTTATATCAAAAATTATCTATTTTTTCAGTTACATTAATAAATATGGACGCATGATTTTTTATATCAATTTTTTCTATACTTTTTATTTTAAGTATGAAGATTTGAATGTTAGATGTTTACTGTAGGGACACGATTTTCGGCCTAGACCCAAAATGTATGGGATACTCGCCCAGTGAACCCAGTACAATAGATTTGTAGAGAGTGAGTAGAAGAACTAGGCTTTAGTGAATGCGATAATAGTTATAATGAGTTTCCAAGACAATTAAATAGAAACAAACCAAGTTTGTACAAGAAAGTTAGTCCTCGGCACAATCCGAGGAGCTCTGTTTTAGTATATATTAGATGATAATGGTTGCAGGAGTTGTTGAGATTGCTACCGTGTTTTCTCTTCTCCTTTTTTCTCCCCCCACTGATCTTTGGGGTCTCTACTCTTATTTATACTACATATTTTCTTTCACCCTACACGTGAATAATTGATGGTTTATGCTGATACTTGTCCCATCAGCCCCCTCTAGAAGTCTTCTGAGGTTATTGTAGGGCTGCATTAATACTATGCAGAGGTCATTTCCTCATTAATGCGGCTAGGGAGTTAGCTGGGGTGCATTCAATGCGATGACAGTAGCTTTTCCTAAGATATTTTGGGATTCTTCTCTGTTTTTTGTTCTTGCAAGGCTTATCCATATTTCTAGAACTTCATGGATCGCACCCCTAGATGGCAAGCATCCTTTACAGACCTCGGCCTTGGCTAGCCGAGGACAAATTCATCCTCAGCACAAACTCCTAGGCCATTATGTTCAATATTGTCTTTCTTATCCACTAGTATGGGTTTCCTTGGCTATACTTACCCATCCTCAGACAGCCCCTTATTCTCGGCTTGGGCCTTAAGCCCAAAACCCAATTGTATGAACTGGGCCCATGACCCCACATTTACAATAAAAAAATTTTTATTTAATTTTAAATGTATTGGTTATATAAGATTGAAGTGTGAACACATGAATTTTTACTTAGTTAAAGGCTCTCTTTCCAAGTTTAAGTATAAATAGTTTGATTTTTTTTTTATTTATTCTTCCCTTAAATTCCATTTTTAATTGCATGAATAAAATATGAACACATAATTTTTTATATCAATTTTTGTATACATTTTATTTTAAGTGTGGAGATTTTAATGTTGAATGTTTACGATAAAAACAATAAAAAATTTTATTCGACTTAAAAGTCATTGGCTACATTAGATTTAAGTGTGAATACATAGGAGTGTTTATCTGGTAAGAAAAGGCTCTCTTTTCAAATTTAGGTATGAAAATTTTAATTTTTTCTTTATGTATTTAATTATTCTTTTAATATTCATTTGAAAAACAAACCCACCTGTTTCTTTTAGTCAAGTCCTTTATTAAATCAAAAATGAAAACACATGAACTTTATTTTTTTTAGAATTTTTTTAAAATTTAATTTGTTTTCACATTAATGACTTAATTATTTGACTTTGATAAAGATATGTGTTTATTTAAATTTGAGTGGATCAATATGAACCATTCAAGATATCTTTATTTTTCTATATATATGTTTGGTAGAAAGTAGAAACATCTTGAAATCTTTAAAAGTAAAATAAAATAAATTCAACTCCCTCATTCCCATGATAATAGCCCACTTGCCAAAAAAATTATAGAACAAAGATAAACAAACGCTTCTTTAGATAAAACGAGATGTTGCTTCTCTTTTTCTTTGTTCTTCTTCTTCTTCTTCTTCTTTTTTGTTTTTTTCTTTTTCTTTTTTTTTTGATAAACAGAGATATTGCTTCTCTACCTACAAATCACAACGTTCTTTTCATTTTCGTTCTTGTTAACTATAGTTCTTTTTTTCTTTTTCTTTTTTGTATTTTTAACAATCATTATAGTTCTTCAATGATATTAGTTGAGGTGTACTTAGTGTGTGTTTGACATCAAATTAAAAAGCCAGCTTATTTTATTACTCAATTTATTTTTTGTACTATTTATGGATCCCACTATATTTTTTAGTACTATTCATGGGTCCCACTGTACTATTTGAGTTAATTTTTACCTTTATCTAAAGTACTTTCAGCAAAAACTTTTTATTTTCAGCAAAATAAGCAGATATCAAATAGATCCTTAATATAATAAAATTTTAATTAACGTTTAGAGAAAATTTTATTTTTACAAATTTTACATTCATTTCAATCTTCTTTTTCTTCTTTCAATTATATCCTTACTCACTTGTACATTATTAATTTGAAATAAGGTTTGTTCTAAAAAATAATGATGATAATAATAAGGTTTGGTGGTGTAACTCCGTAAAAGGAGTAATTACATTCCTTGGAATTAAAATATGCATCACTTCCCATAAAATAAAATAATTTTAAAAAATTGCATCACTTAAAATATAAGTAAATTTTATGCATAATATGAAAATTATATGTATGATTCGTATGAATAGGCAACGCTGCCACGCCTTAATAAAATCAGTTCACGAAGCATTCAAAAAAAAACCTTCCATCTTTTTTTTTTTTTTTTGAGGGAAAAACCTTCCATCTTTTCACATTGATAAGGACTCAAGGTGCATCAAGTCACTCCCTTAATGCTTTTCATTATTATTTTTTATTCCAACTCAAATCCATGACATTAACTTTTGACTTTTGTGGTACAAGTAACAGTATAATGATAATATCATTTTTTTTTTTAATGGTGTTTTATATCTGTGTTTCAAATCCTACCTTCCCCTTTAATGTTTAATTATGTAAAAAAATAATAATAATTAATTAAACAAAAAAAAACTTTTGACTTTTAGAAATAAACAGAATGTTTGAGGAGAGAAAATATAATCTGACATAAGAATATAGTAAAAATAAATAAATATATATATATATGTAATATAAAGTAATTTCTAATTAGTTCAATTAATAAATTATTATCATTCCATTAAGTGATGTGTTTGGATTAAACATTATCCATAACTCATAACTCAAACTCAATTCTCATAAGTGATTTTTCTAACTCTATTTCTTTACCCACTCAAAATAAAAATGGCTTGGTTTCATATCATAGTTCCTATAACTCAAAATTTTGCAGAAAATAGTGGGACTCATTTACTGTACTGCGTCAGAACTCGGAACATTCCATAGGTTTCCAAAAAAAAAAAACATTCCATAGGAATTAAAATTTGTTTGGTCTTCTTTTTTTTTTTTTTTTTTTTTTTTTTTTTTTTTCATTTCACGCCAGTATTGAACTTCCATAGGAAATTGGTTCTTGTTTAATTCTTTAAATTAACGCAATCATTCTTATTGTTAAATTGGCATATCCATTTCGGCATCTTCTATAAGATGGGCCCGTAATGGACCATGCTTATGGAATCTCCCTCAATGAAAACTTCCTGAAATCCTATGATCCTATCATATCTACTCTCTGCAGTCTTGCAGGTATTGGTTTTGCTTCGTCCAGCTCAAGCACCATGTTACTTCTTTTGCTAGCAACTGCACACAAAAAAACTTACATTTTCAAATCTTTCCCAGTATTGTGACGTACATAGCAGGAAATAAGATTTAGATAAAGCACACAAACTTCAACCCCAGCACGGTCATACATTTCGGTACTCAACTAAGTCTTGAAAAATAAATTTCAACAGAAAAAAAAAAAAAAAAATCACAGAGCAACATCTCAACAAAACAACAATGGACATGGAAAAGAGAGAGGGAGAAAGTGCAGAACAGACCCAAAATGGCAAAATTGGCAGAACAGACCGCCGATGACAGATCGTGTCCTTCTACGGTCAGCTCGTGTCTTCGGCTGGACAGCTTCACCACTTCGGATGCACTGGATTTTTCAGGGGAAGAAGATAGAAGGTAGAAAGAGTGAAGCGAAATGTGGGCGTGTGATGCTTTGAGAATTTGAGAGTGAAGAGTGTGAAACAAAGCAAATAGAGTAAAGCCAACAGTCTCAATGGGTCTGATGTGACCACTCACTGCAACGGGCCGCACAGTTATTGAATAATTACAACTTTGTCATTAAAACTCAATTCTCACCGCTTTGAAAACACAAAAAATGTGTGTTTCCAATTTTTGTCACATCTCATAAATTAATATATTTGAGTTTTGAGTTATTTTGCTGAAACTGAAAATTGAAAACTGAAAACACTGTAGCAAAGTAATTTTTAAATGTGTGAATAGTATTGTGGGACCCAATTTTAATGAAAGAGTTATTCAAAAGTGAGATTTGTGGGTCCCGTACACTGTTCACGGGACCCACAAAACTAATAAAAAGATTGAAAAGTCAACCATTGCCGGCTACTGTTCATATGAACAGTAGCCATTGTTCCCCAAATGAGTGCACAGCAGCAGGGAAAGAGAAAAAAAAAAGGGTGAAGAAATGTAAACGCAAACGCAAAAAGCTGGATCCAAACTCAGCCTATAACTTAATCCACCTCATATTTTTTGAGTTTTGGGTATTAAAAACTGAGATATGGGTAACGAAAACAACAAAACCAAACAAGGTAGGATCACAATCCACCAACACCAAAAGAAAACTCATTGGTGTATTTACATGCGGTGAAAAGAAATTATTATATAATGAATATCAAAAGTTCAAATCATATTGTATTCGTATAATTAAATATTAAAAAGATATTTTGATTTTTGGTCCCAAAAAATTCAACAAAGATAAATGAAAACTTATATGGTTATCAATTTTCAAGAAAATATTTTTAAAATGACATTTTGTAAATATTTAATAATATTGATATACTATTGTCTTTATTGATTATTTTAGCAAAACAATAGAAATAGGATAACAAAAAATTGTATATTTCAAATATAATATTTGGTTTTCTTCTTTTTCTTTTTTGTGTTTATATGATTTTAGAAAATATGAAAGTAGTTCATAATTTCTCATGTTTGTTTTATATTTAACATATATACATAGGGATGCTTATAGGTCAATCAAGCTCAGCTGGATATACATCACTATTAATTTCTTTAAAACTTTCTCCCCCTTGCTCTTGTGTGTGTGTGTGTTAATATATTTACCATTTGGGTCTGCTTATTTTGCTAAAATTGAAAACTTTTTACCGAAAGTACTGTAAATAAATATAAAAACTAACTGAAATAGTATAGTGAAATTCATGAATAGTACTAAAAAGTGCAGTGAAACTCGTGAATAGTAGCAAAAATAAACTAAATAGTAAAATAAGTTGGCAAAAATAATTCATACCAAATGCTAGCCCACCTAGTCACTTAAGATTTCACAAAATTCCAATCGTTGGGACCAAAAAAGGTAGGGATGGCAATTTTTCCCCGCCCCGCTTGACCCGCCCCTCCCTGCTTCGCCCCGTGCGGGTTTTCCCGGCCCCGCAAAGGTGGTGGGGCGGGGATGGGGCGAGATTTTAGACCCACACCACGGGGCAGGGCGGGGATGGGTTTACACTTTTTAAACCCACCCCGCCCCGCCCCGCATTAATAAGGGTTAAATTGTAATTTTATTGTACCCTAAAACCCTACTATTTAAACAAAAATATCATCAACTTATTTTATTCTACCTAACGTGGCTCTACCTCTTTTTTCTCTCTAACAAAGTTGGAAATAAGGTACCAATTTTAACTTCTTTTTTTTGTCTTTATTGGAAACAAATTTATATACTATTGAATTGATGATTTCATTCATGATTCATACAGTCTTTCTTAACTTACTTTTCATCATGAACATAATATAATTTTTTTTAATGAGTTACGGGTCTGTGGCTCTAAATATGTGTTTGTGTCATTGTTTTTGTAATTTTGTGTGGGCATTTGGCTGCTTAACAACACTGTTTCTTTAAGCTTATTAAAATTTTATTTTATCATGTCATGAGATTTTTGTTGTGATATTGTCTTGTTAAACATTTAGATAATATTATTTAGTTTTTGCTAAAAATTAGTTTTATTTGATAGGATAAATTTATTTATAATTTCAAGTATATTTTTATTATTGAAACATGTCATTTTATTTGAAAAAATGGTAATAGTTGTAGGGAAAATTAACAAGAAATAAAGTTTTACGGTGTAGGGCGGGGCTTCGCGGGTCTTCGCGGGGCCTTAAGGGACGGGGATGGGGCAAGAAATTTTCCCCATCATGCGGGGTGGGGCGGGGATGGGGTAAGAAAAATCCATGCGGGGCGGGGGCGAAGATCTCATCCTTCGGCCCCGCCCCGCCCCATTGCCATCCCTAAAAAAAGGTCAAGTGATTGATTGAAGCTCCTTTTCACGTCAATAGTCAAATTGGGTGGTTTTAATTGATTTGGCTCATAAGGATGTTGGAAGAAGAGGCATTAGGGCTGTCCAAGCAAACCCAATCACCTCCAATTGATTGAACTGACCCGTCCGTTGCCTGATCCAATGACTTTGGCAGTCAGTGACGAGTATCAGTCCTCATAAATTGACTCCAATGGGTTTCTTCCTCTAAAACTCAAGCCATCCTACCTAAGCAGCAAGCATTTTAAAGAAGGCTGGCTCTACCCAGATCTAGTGATGATCAGGCTCTTCTCCGCTTAGATTTGGACATGTTTGGCCCTCCTTCACTCAGATCCGGCAGCATTTAGCTCTCCTCCACTTAGATCTGGCAACATTTGGCTCTCTTTAGCTCCAATCTGGCGACATTTTTCTCTCCTCTGCTCAAATTTAACCAATTTTTTCTCTCTTCGCTCCTTCATCAGTTTCAACCGAACCGACCAATTGTCTACATGAGCTTAATCCGACTTAACCCGTGGTGATTGGCGATTGAAGACGAGTCTCATCTTCTTCTATCCAACCTGAGCGGGTCGAGTCCAAGTTTAGCCCAAAACTGACTTTTGGACAACCCTAAGAAGCATGATGTCAAGGCTGGTGATTTATGGTGAGATGACATTAGAGCTAATAGCCAATCTCTATAATATCTCATAAGCTTCTCTATAAGATTTGATGGAGATCGAGTTGAATTCTATAAAATTTGCCAAAAATTTGTTGAAGGGTGTTGTCACAATTTAAGGAAAATGCTAGCCACATCTATGTAATATCCTAAAAGGATTAGTTACATTACAATTAGGCCTTCATATAATGATTTATAAGGCACATATCAACCTAGTAAACATTTGACATGGGACTCCTCACTTACAACACATACACTCATCCAATCCAATGCACATAATTGGGGTATCACGATCTCCCCTACCTTAAATCCTTGATGTCCTCATCAGTGTTTGCATTACACAACAATAATTTCAAGCCACATGTCATTATTAGTTTTTTTATTTGTTACAACTTAAATAAGTTGTAACACCTCTAGGCACGTTTGGAACATTAAATAAGGTTTACAACAGAAATGGTAATCTTTATTACTGGGAATAAAATGTGTTGTAATGAAATAACTAAACTTATTCATAAGTTTGATTGTGAGTTGTAACTTGTAACATTATAATAAAACTTAAGATCTATTTTAGGAAATATCTTATTCATTCAACTAAATTTTCTAGAAAATAACACATTTTAAATTTGAGAGAGAGAGATGAGTTATTTTTTATATTTTTATTTTTATTTTCATATTTATTATATGTACATGGAAAGTTTGTTTATTTAGAAATATATATTAAAGTTAAAAATTATTACATTTACTAAGAAATAACTACTACAACACTTTTAGAGAGAAATAATTATTTCTCATTTTAAAAAATAGCTATTCATAAGGAATAACTATTTCCTGTAATAAAAACATAACCACACTACAGAATAACTAAACCATAGAAAAAACTATTGCATTACAATACCTATTACAGTTTACCAAATATACCTTTAGGTCCTTCAATCCCAAAAGGTCCATCAATAGGAAATAAATTTCCAACCTCTTCGTCACTAGTCAACATGGAACTCCACCAATTAGGTTTTTTGAGAAAAAAATGTAGGAATCAAGGTCAACTTGTGTGGGGAGCAAGCCAAACTGAAAAGGAAAGAAAATTTGGAGATTATGACCTAATTATTGATCGCCACTTGGTCCCAGATCCTCTATATATTTTCCTATTTCATTTTGTATGTTTCCAATTTCAATTCAGGCCTGATTTCCTCCGAATTTTGATTTCCTGTTTTGATTTTCTTAGTCCTTAAGGTCACAAACTAATTCTAAAAATGTCTAATTAATCAAATTTTGCTTATTTTGACAAGAATAAATAAATGGTTTGACTTGGATTAAATTTGACCATGCAACCTTACCATAAATCTTTCCCTTATCCAATATGATCATTACACATCATTTAATTTAAATTGGACTAAAAATAGGTCAATCAAAATTAAGAGTTCATAATCACCTATGGTCGGAATTTGATTTATGCAAGAGCACCTTACCATTAAAACTTGTTTCTTTGATATCTTTTAATTCGGTGGTCTGAATAACGTTCATGAATTGTTGTTTTGATCATCATGACCTCAAGATGTATTTCATGAAAAAGTATTTGGAGATCAAAAGGCTAAAATTACAGTCTTACCTAGGAGACGTGAGATGTTGATGATATGCAACGCAATGCAAGTGAGGTTAAATGAGATTTGCAAAATGGGGTGTTTACACTACTAAAACACCCAAATCCAAGTTATTTATTTATTTATTTATTTTTTGAGTTGTTGTGGACACAACGGGGAATCACCACCTAGTTTTGCAATGGCTTAAGAACCATGAATAAAGCATCCTTTCGAGGAAAGACCATTGATCTTACTACCAGAGTATGGGTTCGAAGTTTAGGTACATTCTTGGGAAGGTGTTAGGCACCCAAGACTGTCCAACCCTAAGGTTGACCTTTTCTCATTGTGCTCTACGTCTTAATCCTATTAAAGACACACTCAATATTGTATTTATACTCACACACACACACACACACACACACACACACACTAGCATTAATCTAACAATCAACATGGCATCATTCATCCCAAAAACAACCCAAACTTTCATCTATCATGGCATATCACAACTCAAGCCTACCATACATCTATCATGTTCATCAACCAAACCTAGCATTCATCTAGCATGGCATCTCATAAAGCATAAACCCTAGCATCATGTCATCATCATGTTATATCATCCAAGGCAGCAACATTACATCAAGATAAAAACATGGCGAACAAATCATGTTATCATTCAAAAGTATTAAAAACATGTTTATCCAAACCATCACATTATGATCATCATTCTCAAACAAGATTTCATCACAAACAAATGCACGTACATATGAATGCATGACTTACCTCACTTAGCTTGCTGCACCTCAGCACCTATGGCATCAATGCATGAACATGTGAATGCGTGTTCATGGCATTAAAGCAAGGAAATAAAGACAAACCCTAATTTAAACATGTGAAAGGAAAATAAACAAATAACATGTGAAACAGAGACTCAAACTTATATACATATAAAAAAAGGGGGGTCAAAATAGAAGCATAACATGTGGGACAAACAGAGAAAACAAAAACAAAAACTTAATTTTGGGTTTCTAGACAGGTTCATACGTACGCATGAACAAACCTGCATACGCATAATTCAGCCTGCATGTGCATGTTGAATTATGCGTACATGGGTTCATCCCAGAAACCCTAGCCAAGAACATAATAACACAGAAAACAAAGCAAAACTTCAAAACAATAAATCTAATAACCTAACATGCTATAAAACATAAAAACTACAAAGACTTAACTAAACAAAAATATTAAAACACATAAAAGCAATAAATTAAAGCAAACAAAAAGATTAAAGTCTAAAAAGAAAAAGAAAAGAAAAAGAAAGAATACCTCAAACACAAAGCTTTACAAACTCAATTTTGGACCGTTCCCCTCAATCAAATCTATCCACAAAAAAAAAGTAATTAGTAATCTTAAACTCAAAAGATCAAGGCCAGAAAAGGTCCTAATCAAAAGAAATTTGACTTGAGGATGTTTTGTGAAAAACTCCCTCTTTGATTCACTGTTTCTAGTGAATGTTTGCGTTTTCCCCTAGGATTTCTGTGTCTTTTGAAAATATACCATGTAAGGCTATTTATATTGTTAAAAAAGAGGTTTGGAACGACTTTCAAACGATGTGGGATTTGTTCCAAAAATTAGTTTAATGCTGAAAACTTTCTTTTCATAGCTTCTAAAACCTTACATGCGTATGCAGATTTGGACTTGTGTACGCATGAATAATGATGCGTATGCAGGTTGAATCCTGCGTATGCATACCATGGGATTTCATGGCCTTTTCTTGCCCAAAATTGATTTCTTTACTCATTAAAAGTTATATTTTCCATTTTAACATTTCTTGAGTCAATTAACATCTGATTGGACCTTAAACCAACCTTGGGACTTAGAATTTAAACATCATCGGGGAACGAGGGCCTGAGTCGTAAGGGTACAAAATGCGGTGTTTACAGATGCCCCTCTTTTGATTTGTGAGCTTCGCTAACGGAATCAAAAGAATAAGAAACAAAACATTTTGTTTCAATGTACGGTTTGGGCCCAACCCACGCACATGACATACATCACGCATACATAGGGTGAGGTGCAACTCCAAAGAGTTGCGTGGGATTCGTATGTCTGAATTCCCAAAAGCGTACGCCAACAGAATGACGCAAATATGTGTATTCTATAGCATACACAATTCTAGGCAAAACTAGGGGTGGCAAAATCTAACACGACCCACAACCCGACACAACTAACCCGTTTATAAACAAGTCATGGGTTGAGGTTAAATGGGTTCGGGTCATCTCCGGGTTGACACAGCTAACCCGTTTAATAAATAAGTCATGTTCGTGTTCAACATGCGAACCTATTTGACCCATTTAGCTTATAAAGTTATTAGTTAATTTTGATATTATTGCTTAATTTATGGTTGTTTTTATATTTTTATTACAATATTTATAGTTGTAATTTTATTTTAATTTTAGATATATGGGAATTGATAAAAAGTTTATATAGGTTAAGTATGACCTATTAATCAAATAGATTATTAAACAGGTCATTTGTATTGACTTTAAATGACTTGTTAATTAAATGAATTAAATGTGTTGGGTTGAGTCGACCTGTTTAATAAATAGGTCGTGTTCGGGTTAAGAATTCCTGACACGTTTACTAAATAGGTTGGGTTCAGGTGACACGACACAAACCCAACCTACAAACACGAATTGCTACCCTTAGGCAGAACCCATAATTTTGACTTCTTTTTATTTTTTATTTATACAAGATAGAAATTCCACTCTAACTTAATCTAAGTGTATATGTGTGTGAAGCTCCCTCTTGGAGGCTTGAACCCTGGCTCTTACCTCTCATCCCCCACAAGTACTTATACTTGTGGAGTGACCATCACATTAAGGGTGTGCGATGGTGACTTATTTTTAATTTATTTCCATTGTTGTTGTGCAATTCTTTCTTTCTTTTATTTTATTTGTGTGTGTAAATAAGTTTTTTCTTGACTTTGTTTATTGGTTTGTTTATGTTAATTTAAATAGTAAAACCTAAAATACCTAAAATATTTAAATTTTGTAATTAATTAATTTTCCTTTTTAATAAAGTTTTCATTAATTTTAGGGTTAGTTAACCAGGTCAACAAAATTTAAAAGATCATATTAAGGAAGGTAATCAAGTCATTAATGCAAGATATTTCCTAATTAATGAATGCTAGCATTTGAAATTTGTATGTTAATTTGAAATTCATATTAAAAGCTTTTTATAAGGAAAGTCTTAATCATCAAAATCCTTGCAAAATCTGAAAGGTTAATTAAGTATTGATTTTCATTCAAAATTTAAATAGTACTTTCCAAGATAAGTGAATTAATCAAGATTTAATTAAGGAAATGAAGGGTGATTGCCTTGGAGATATAGACTAATTAACTTTAATTTAAATGGAAACATTATAGAAGGCAAGTTAATTTTAACTTAAATGGTCAAGTCTAGCAAGACAATTCCAATAAGACAAGTTGTTTAATCTTTATAATAATAAAATTAAATCATGTTTGAATTTGTATTAAAAAGTCTAATATGGAATCATCTTTAATTAAAGCTCTTTTCATTTCTAAAAGACTTTGACATTTGGGTTTAAATAATTTGGTTTAAGTTTGATCAAACATGCAAGCCCATTAATGAAGATCAGAAGCATTTGATTAAGTTTAATAAAGGAAAGGCATGAAGTACTTAATGGAGATTCAACTCGAATTAAATGTCACTCCTTCATAAGACTTAAGCATTAAGTTTGATTAACTTTAATTTAAATGGAAACATTATGGAATGCAAGTTGATTTTAATTTAAATGGTCAAGTATAGCAAAAAAATTCCAATAAGGCAAGTTGATTAATCTTTAATAATCAATTTAAATCATGTTTGAATTTAAATTAAAAAGTCTAATAAGGAAACATCTTTAACCAAAGATCTTTTCATTTCTAAAAGGCTTTGATATTTGGGTTTAAATCATTTGGTTTAAGGAAAGTTGTTTGATCAAACATGCAAGACCATTAATTAAGAATTAAGAGCATTTGATTAATTTATTAAGTTTAATAAATGAAAGACATGCAATAATTAATGACTATTCAATTTGAATTAAATGTCACTCATTCATAATACTTAAGCCTTAATTCTCATTGGACATTTAATCATTTGTTGATATCCACATGCTTGCACACTTGTGCAACTGCATGATCAGATCCTCACATGCACACACACTTGGACGGTAACACGCCCTAATCTATTTAGACTCAAGCATGCTTTTATTTCTAGTTATTCACATGTTTTTTATTGCTAGCATGTTAGATTTAGCTTGTTCTTAGTCTTTGCATAATTAGGGTTTTTCAATTCAATAGCATGTTCACAGGCTCTAGATTAGGGTTCGTCACATATTACACACATATTCACCATGTCTTTCAATTTCAATTATTTGCATGCCTAGAGTAGGATTTCATCATACTCTTGAATGTTTCAATCTTTTCAATCACTTGTTCTTGGATGCTATAATTATTTGAATGATGTGATTTGATAAAGACAAATTTTACCAGGAGGGTTGGTGCTTAATGTGAGAGACCTCGACAAAAGTGTCCCTAAAAAAAAAAGAGATTCGGGTACCTTTTAGGGCACCTCTCTTTTTGGGTAAGTGGTATGGAGTCGCCACTTATTTTTTTATACAAAAAAAAAAAATAAATAAATACATGACTGAATTGTTCTCTTCATTGATTGAATAAAAAATTACATATTTGGAAAACTTGAAAATTACATAGTTTTGGGCCCTAGTTACAATCTACCAAAATACATGGCTTTTTGTTCTAGTTACATTCTACCCAAAATGAATAAAGATAAGGCTAGATCTACTTAGCCAAAGACCTAAATCCGGAGGCTAGGTTTCGAAATGGGAAGGTGTTAAGTAGCCATTTCACCCAGACAGAGTTTGGTCTTCTAGACTCTTGTGACCAATGTACTATCTCATGCATGTCATGAATGATATGTTGAACATGTGATGCCAAAATTAAATCACACAAATTTATTTATGAATGAAGTCTCTTGTTTTGTTTTGTTTTGTTTTTTTTTTTTTTTTTTTTTTTTTTAAAAATTCAGATATATTTTTATTGTTAAAAAAAATGATTTTGATTTGTCAAAATACCAGATCTATTTTGTAGTATTTAGAAAAAGTGAATTTTGGAGATAAAAATTCATATATGTTTTTATTACATAAAATAAAGTCTTGTGATTTTAAAAAACATCAGATCTGTTTTTAAGAACTATTTTTTTTTTTTTAAATTTATAAAAGATTAGATTTGTTTTGTATGTTTTAAAAAGAATGAAAAAGATTTTTTAAGAAGAGAGTTTCACTCATAATCTAAATTTATGCAACATAAATTAAAGAAAACAAACACAAACACAATCATGTTTAATCTTTTTCTTTATTTCAAAAATCTACATGTATTAAAGAAAAATCATGTCTGTATCTAAGAAAGATACAAATAAGTTTTTAATTGAGAAAAATTCAGATCTACATCTCATAAAGATGCAAATTCGTTTTTATTTGAGAAAAATTCAGATCTAAATCTAAGAAAGATGCAGATCTGTTTTTGTATTGAGGAAAAATCAGATCTACATCTAATAAAGATGTAGATATGTTTTATTTCAAGAAAAATTCATATCTACACCTAATAAAGATGTGGATCTGTTTTATTTTAAGAAAAAGAATTGTTCACATGCAGATTATTGACATTCAAGAAAGAGATTATAACAATCACATAAAAAAAAAAAATCATGCTTTAAACAAAACAACAATTAACAATTCATGCTATGGATAAAACATTCATCAACATAAAAAGATAGCATAAAAAAAGAGAGGGCGATTGAAAACAACCTCTTGCATGAGCACTCCTTGTTCTTGAGAGGATGTTTTAGGGTTCAAAGAAACTTATACAATTATCTTTGAAACCTAAAAACCCTAATTTAAGCAGCAAATTTCATAGAGGGTCAACAAATATCAGCAATTTGAGAGCCTCAAAACGTGTGCCTCTCAGAGCGTAAAAAAAAAAGGTGTTGAATTATGAGGTTTAGTCTTTATTTATAGAGGTCAGAGGGTTCTAAAAAATAGGTTTGGACGATTAGGGTTTGAATCTAGACTCATCCTTTTGCGAAAAGATTGAAAAATGTGTGCCTTATCATCACCCAAAGGCCGTTGGGCCAAAGCCCACAAGGAGAAAATTCAGCCCTTTTAGAGTGCCGTTCAGCACTCCAAAAGTGCCGAATTGTCCTTTGGACTCCGAACACTCTTTCGTGTTCGGGTGCCGTTTGGACTCCTCTCCTAGGGTTTTTTGGCCGGTCCTTGTACCTAGACGCATTTTCATCCTCCGTTTATGATTTTTCACCTCTTTTATGGATAATTCAGACTATTTAAGAACAATTATCTTGTAGATAAATACCCTAAAATAAATCTTGATAAAGTTCAGATTATTTACAATTTTATTGTTATGCTATCATCCCTTTTATTCCTATGCATGCAATCCTATTTTAAACACTAATTATCAACCTATCACAAAATTATTTAATTAATTTTAATAGCTTAACTAATTAGAATTAATTTAAACTGATCATTTGTGGTCGACTTTACCTAGACACAATGCATGTTGACCATGTAAACTTGATCATGCAATATCTTTCAATCCGATGGCCCGATTTGAAAACCGGAAACACCGTTGTGACCATTAGAATCTCAAGATCATTTTTATGATATGTATTGAATGAATTAATGCATTGAATGCAAAGACAAATTGATGCATGTAATGCAAGAAAAAAGTAATATATGTAATGCAATCATGATTTTTGAGGTACATAGATGGTCATTCAAGTTAATCTCCTTGATTAAATTATGGGTGCAAAATTGAGTGTCTACACTTAACACTTTCCCAATCCTATAACCTAACATTCAAACTTAGATAAAGGGCTAGTAAATTAGACTTATTTTGTGATTTTCTCTTTATAATTTGTAACTAGAGACCAAAGTGATGTATTTTTGTTTAGATTGTATCTAAGACTAAATCCATGTAATTTTCTAGTTATTATCAAAGAGAGGTACATTTTCAATTCATAAATAAGAATGATGCACTTTTCAACTTGATTTTTTTTTTCCCAATTAAATAAGTGGTAACTACATTGTACAAATCTTGGCCTAGGAGTGATGATAACAAACCACTCCACTGTCTCTTGAGAGGCAACCAACTCAAATCCACCTCATTCATGTGGGACAATGCCAAAAATCTAAATTGAAAGGTATAAGATCTTAAGATTAATCTATGACCCAAAAAAAAAAAAAAAAAACAAAAAACAAACTTCAAAGATATGAGTTTGATAAAAATTATAATAGAAACTGTGGGGGCTATGGCCCAAAGTAATGTATTGGGCCTTGGGCCTTGTCTGAGGACACTAACAAATCCAAGGAGACAAACATGACTTAGGTGATCTACATTACAAGCCTCATCATTGGGAGACAAAGAAAAGAAAGTTTGAGGAGGAACTTCTCCTCGAACACGGCAAACCCGGAGCAAATGTATGTTCAAACTGTTGAAGCACACTCCCTGAACACGTAAAAGGAAAGAAAACTCAAAATATCTAAGGAAAAGCTGCCACCACTACATTAAATACACTACAACTGCTTTTCTGGCCACATTAATGTGGAGAAGACCCCTGAACAATGTTGCCTTGGCTGCCGCAACTCACAAAGGATTGAAATGGGTGTCTAATGGGATGGGTGCTCAAGTAGGGGTCCAGGTGATCAACAAGTGTAAGGTCCAGATGATCAGAGATAGCCTATATAATGTAGAAAAGCTCCCATAAAAAGGGAGAGGAAAGAGAGGTGAAGAAGACTAGAGCATGTAAAAGAACCCTAATGTGGTGATTTGTAATCATAAGTAAAATTCTAGCCTCCTCGGACAAAAAGTCCTTTGACCGTGATAGCTTTTATTCGTGTCTAGTTACTCCTAAATCCCATGCAAGCCGTTGCTCAACTCATTTTAACCTAGTTCTTTGACCCATATTCTACAAAATTCATTGTATTGGGCTCTTTGGACCAAGATTCCATAAAGTTTGGGCTTGGGCTCCAAATCTTGTCCCTACAAAAACGTTATAGTCACTTGATATATATACATACATACATACATGTACACACATTTATACTATTAATAAGAGGATTCTTGGTTTCGTTTTCAACATTTTGCGTACTAAAATATCCTCACACAAATTCTTAAACTCTCTAAAGTACCCCTATCTTTTAGTTGAGTAATTTTAAATTTAAAAACACAAACAAATTAAAATAGTAATTTATTATTTTTAAAAGAGTTCCTAACTTTTAGGCTTTCAAAATTTTATCAAAATACTAAAATTTAGAACGTTATCTCTATCTCACTTTTAAACATTATTTCACTAAACCTAAAATAAAAAATAAAAAGAGCCTTATTGTACGCGTAAGCGCGTGTGATGAGTCTAGTATCTATACTATATATAAGAGGAATCTCCTCTTTTAACTAGACTTTTATGTAGTTAAAAAATATCTTCATTAGTGAATGGTAACTTCATTTAAAAATAGAGTAATAAATGTCAAATAACAAATTTAATTTTGAATTCAAAAAGAGAATTCTTAAAATTTAAAATTTTTTTCCCTTAACGTTCAAAAAAGAAATTACAATTACTTCTTATCTCTAAAGTTTATCCTTTTTATTTGTTTGAAAAATGAAAAATATATTTCTAAATTATAATAAATGCAAATTATTAACCTTTACCTAAAAAAATAGAAGAGTCTCTAAGCATGCGCGTGAGCGTGTGCTCAGAGGCTAGTATATATATTTAAGATGATTCCCCTCTTGAACGCGTGCTTAGAGGCTAGTATATATATAAGATGATTCCTCTCTTGAGTGTGTGCTCAGAGGCTAGTATATATATAAGATGATACCTCATTCAATTGGACTTTTATGTGGTTCAAAAATACCCTCATTAATTAATGAAGGATAACTTTATTTAGAAATAAGGTCATAAATATCAAATAACAAATTTCATTTTGAATTCGAAAAGAGAATTCCTAAATTTAGGATTTTTTTTCCCTTCACGTTCAAAAAATAAATTATAGTTACTACTTCTTTCTAAAGTTTATCCTTTTTATTTATTTGAATATATATATATATATATATATTTCTAAATTATAATAGATGCAAATTATTAACCTTTATCCCAAAAAAATAGAAAAGCTTCTGAGCATGCGCTCATTTCATAAGCTCTTAATCATTAAATTAAGACACCAATCGATTTTTGGTGTAGGTAAGGTTTGAACCCCAATTTTTGTACTCAGAATAGACTTTACTAATTAAACTAACTAAAACCCACAATCACTTGATATTTTGTATTCTATCAAATGTAGATTATTAGCATACTCTTTTTTTTTTTGGTACTCATGAATAAAAAATTAGCACAAGCATTACATGTTAATTGTATATAACTAGAAAATTCAAGATTTTACCTATATATTTCTCATGTTACCATTGAGGGCTCATACGTATTAACTTTATTTAAAGAGCAAGACTTAGGTACAATATTTATATGTTATTCCTTAAGTTCCCTTTTTAGGATCCTGTTATGTGGATTTTTTCTCATGGGATGAAAGTGTATTTTTTAGTTAAATAGTCATATGGTTAAATCTTAAAAGGGGAACCTAAGAACTAGTACCTAAGGTACTGTACCTAAGTTTTGTCCTTATTTAAAATATTAGTCTTTTAGTCTTCATGCCACATAAATGATAATTTCAAATAAAAAAATGAATTTAATATTCGTATTTGTATTTATATCTATAATATATATATATATATATATAATATAGTTTAACTTTTAGTTGGCCTCATAATATTATGCCACATAAGTTTTTAAGGCTTCACAATTTTACATGTCATTATTTTAATGTATATTTTTTAATTGAATTTAAATTCTTTCGAGAGAATGATTGAATTTAAAAATTATTATTATTATTATATATTTATTTAAAAAAATTATATTATACATTTAAATTCCCTATTAGAATATATAATCATATATAAGTATAGTCATAATAAATTTCTAATGCTAGAATATATTGTTCCATATACATACATAATAACAATAAATTCTTATTAATAATTATCCATTGTAATTATCAAATTTAAATTTTAACAAAATTAAATAAAAAAGAGAAATAATCATATTTAATTTTTCCGTCCATTGCATGGGTTTCCGATTAATTTAATATAAAATGAAAGCTATTAATTTTCTGTTGACTACTTCTTCCAATGTTACTATATTAAATTTTGAAAGATTATGTTTTTCTACATCTTTATTGTAATATATATATATATATATATATTTTTTTTTTTTTAATTGAGTTTGAATTTGATAAGGATTCCCTATAATATATATATATATATATATATTAGAATCTTATCACAACATATTTATCTTTAAATGGTAGAATAGATTATAGATATTACAGGGTTCTATATGCAAATACAATCATAATAAATTCCTCTTATAATTATCCAATTTCATATATTTTTTGAGAAGAGGGGGCTCATTTGTGCAATTATCGCTCCACGTCCCATGGTATATTGTCACTTGGGTTTTTTGGTAAGCAAATGGGTACCACTAGTGCACATCAAGGTGTGACACTACTTGACCTTATTACCATGATTTTTGCATATTAGAAAATATGGATCAATATTAGTAGCCAAACTTGATTTGAAGTCAAATTCCATATTTTCAAAAAATAAAAATAAAAGAGAAGAGAAAATCATATTTCATTGAATTTTCCCATTCATAAGTTATTAACTTGTTGAAAATATAAATAATCTCATTGAATATGGTGATTCCTTAAAGATAGTATTAAATATGGCAAGTTTATTTTGTAAGGGCGGATTTTGGGGCCCAGGCCCAGTGAACAGGCGGTTCTGACCCAAAAGACCCTCAACAATGAATTTGTAGAGAGCGGGTCGAAGAACTAGGTCAAGACAGAGTGCACGTAATTGTTAGCAAGCCATGCAACCATTTAAACGTGGGAACGTTTTATTAAGCCTCCTGGGATAACAGTTCATGGAACAACAACTTAGGCTTTTCTTACAGAACTTCTCTCCTTTCCTCTCTCTTTTCCTTACTTTCTGCTTTTCCAGCTTCCGATCCCCTGATCATGGGGGTTTTCTTCTCTTATATAGCATCCTTCGAATGATAATGGCCCTCCACTTGTTGATCATCTAGGCCTCTACTTGAGTGCCTGTCCCATAGGACATCATCTTCCTCTTCTGTGAGTTGCACTGGCCAAGATAATACTGTTCTCCTGTCCTCTCCACATTAATGCGGCTGGAAAAGTAGCTTCCTTGCATTTAATGCGGCAGTTGTGGTTGCCCCCCTATGCGTCCAGCATTTTCCTTCGATTTGGGACGATTTCCCAATATGTGAAGGGTGTGCGTTGGATTCCCATTTGATGCGTCCGATGAGACATTCCTCCTCGGACGCCTCTTAGACAGGCCCAGCCCGGCCCGGCCCAATAGGGTTGGGCTGGAAGTCCTCTGACCATGTCCTCACCTCTTGTCATGGTTGGGCCCCGCATGGGTGCCAAGGCCCACTGTTGACTGATGAACTTTTACCCCCACAATAGCCCCTCAAAATTCCGACTCTTTCTTCTTGATCCGAGGAGGAAAGGTGGGATTTTGATACCCACAGGATAGTTCGCTGGGGATCCCTGCTTCGCACGTGTGGAGGCGTGCCCTTACGTGCTTCATTAATGCTGTAGGCATTTATTGACCCTGGGGGAAGTAATTGCAGCTTTTGGAGTTTTACGCTCTCTTAATCTAACGGTTGGAGACCGGATCAACGGTGGACAACATTTCATTTGCTCTAGGCGGGAGTGTGTCTGTCCAACTCCCCCTGAGTATATGAGGTTTTGGAAGGCGTTCCTTCCTCGCTTTTGATGAACACTCCAGTATTCAGAACACCTTAGAGCCTTCTCCTTCAGCGCGTTCTTACCTTCGCCGCCGTTCTCTTGGAGATTCCATCGAGCGCCTTACCCGTAAGTGCACGCTTCTCCTTCGTTACTCTTCATTAGACAGATTGCCTTCACGTTGTCTAGGATTAGAGGGGATGGGTAGGCTTGAAAAAATGGTAAACACTCCGGCCGGTATGGCGGGCTTCAGGGTGAAGTATCGTATTCCACCGGAGGTAGGTTTAGAGTATTGCCACCAGGAGGAAATTTTTTTCAAGGGGAGAACGGGGGAAGTCGCAATTCCAATGATAGCCTTCGTGGAAGGAGGAATGACGATTCCAATGGGGAGAATAACTAGGGACTACCTACGTTGTCATAGGTTGGCCCCACACCAGTGCACCGCGAACCTGTTCCGGATCCTGGGGTGCACCGACGCCTTAAACGACCAGATGAACCTCGGCCTTTCATGGCACGACGTGGTTCATCTATATGAATGCCATAAGCTCGGCGACTCATATTACCTAAAGTCCAGGACTGACGAAGTGAGGTTGATATCCTGTCTTCCCAGGTCCAGCAAAGGCTTGAAGGAAGACCATCTGATCGTTTTCGGACCATGGCATGACGGCCTTCACTGTCCGACTAGGGCAGGAGAGCCAGGTGGGGTGTCATAGAATTAGATTCCGTGGGGAGGACCTTAGTTTCGAGCTCTCCCCCCTTTTCGTTTTTCTTTCTTTCCTTTCCTTTTTAAACTTGTTGGTTTGATTGCATGCCTCCTCGGACTAACACAAACCCTTTAACGGCCTTTGCAGACAAGGAGCGAACATCCCCTCGGCTGAGCTTGGTCAACGTCCCAGCTCTAAACTTCCTCCTTCGATCTGAGATTTTCGTGAGTGAGGACGGACAATTACGGTCGGCTCCTCTGATTTTGGACTACGTTCCGCTCACTCGATCTTTGGTGGACCCCGGCCAAGCTATAAGGGCTGGCAGTCCCCTATTGGCACATATTGACGTATCCATACCGGGGTTCCTTGCTTCAACAGACTTACCTCCTGTTCAGCTCCCTCCCCAACGTGCCTTTCCCCCAGTGGTTATCCCGGAAGAGGAGGCTGGTTCTTCGCATTCATCCTTGGAAGAACAAATAGACCAGTTCCATTTTCCCGAGGAAGGAGAGGTGTCGGCCAGGGTAGTAGAGCTCTCAGACTCCGACGCTGACCTAAACCGTGCTTCAGCGGCTCCTGATACTGGTCTAGTTATCGCATAAGTTGACACCAGCGAAGAAGTTAAAGAAGAAGGAATGGACTTGAAGCCGAGGACAGGCCTCAAGGGCCTTTCTTCTAAGGCTGCCTCGAAGGAACAAGCTGCCACTAAGGCTCCCGCTCCTCCCCTTCCCCCCTCGTCGGACGCGCCGCTGCAGCCAATGCCTAACTTAAGGCGAAAAAGGCAGGTAGAAGAAACGGAGGAGGGAGAGATTGGCCGTGAGAAGGCTAGGCCTTAGAAGAAGGGCAAGGAAACGAAAGAGCCCAGGGATAAGAGGACTAGGTCCACTGATACCCGAGACGAGGCAGCCACTCGTAGGGAGCAACGAATATGATCGCCGCGAATCGAATTGGACGGCGCCCCGATCCCCTGGGATGCTACCCTATGGGAGTCCCAATGAGAGCAGGCATCATACCTGGCCGATGCCCTGCAGCAACCTCTTCTCTTGCCTCGTGATATGGAGGGGCTCAGAAAGACTCGTCAGCCAGAACTCTTCATGTCATTGAAGAGGGACATGGCCATGGTAAGTAGAATCTTCTATCTCGTTCCATATTGTGCACCCTATTATTATTATGTTCTAATAGGGTTTTATTTACTTCTGGGCGCAGGTCACTCAACAAATTTTTGTTGCGGAGGAATGGGCCAAGAAGGCTCGCGAGGACTTGCATAATGAGGCTCAGTCCCGCTATGCCGTCGAAAAGGCTGCTGCCGATCTTAAACTGGATTTTGAGCGTCAAGATAAAGAAATAAAGGAGGTGAAGAAGGCTCATGCGAGCGCGGAGGCCGGCGTTAAGACTGCCGAAAAGCAAGCTGAGGACCTGCGCGTAAAGCTCCGCCAATCTGAGGAGAAACTTACGGCGGAGCAACAGGCAGTGTCCACGCTCAAGGCCGAGCTTGCGAGGACCAAGGAGGAGGCCCGCTTGGTCAGGGAAGCTGCTGAGAAGGCTGTGGCGGCCTCATATGAGCGTGGAGCTCGTGATACTGAGACTAGGCTCGCCGAGGAGGTTGCCATTGTCTGTAGGGAATACATCACCATGTCCTGGGGAATAGCCCTGGATCGGGCAGATGTCCCAGCGGATTCTGACCTCCGGAAGGCTGAGAACATCTTCTTCCCAGAGGAGGTACGCGAAATTCCTGATGAGGATGCCTCCAAAGAGCTTCTCCCAACTGACTCCTCTATTCTCGAGGCTGGGGGTAATGAGCAGGTCGTGCAGGACAAGCCACCTGAGGACAGCCTTTCCATCAACGAGATCGTCGCCCAGGCCAAAGAGGTTACCCCGGGGACCCAAGCAGCTGATGGTCAGCCCACTCCTGCTCAGGGCTCCTAAGAGACTAGCTTAGGATTTTTGTCTCATTTTTTGTATTTTGTTTTCTTTTGCCTCACCAGTGTTTGTAAACAGAACTGCTTTTAGATTTCAATGATAAAGGTTATTTTCTTTCATATATTATTGTTTTACCTCTCTTTTTTTTGTTTTCATTATGAATGGATGTCTATTCTATCGCTAACTGTTGACAACCGAGCGTGAGTGAATGAATACGTGAATGGAACGATAGTTAATAATTAGGTGTATTGGCTGCGAGCCTTATTTTCTCCAAGCCCTTGGTCCGAAGAGCCAGTCAGGATTTGGGCCCTATTTAACACTTAGGGAGAACAATGTCGCGGTTATTTCCCTCAAGTCTGCGGCCGAGAAGCCGTGCAAGACCGGGGTTCTGTCTAACTCTTGGTGAGAATTACATCGCAGTTAATTTCCCCCAAGCCTGTGGTCCGAGGAGCCAGGCAGGACTTGGGTTCTATTTAACTCTTGGTGAGAATTATTTCGCGGTTAATTTCCCCCAAGCCTGTGGTCCGAGGAGCCAGGCAGGACTTGGGTTCTGTTTAACTCTTGGTGAGAATTACATCGTGGTTAATTTCCCCCAAGCCTGTGGTCCGAGGAGTCAGGCAGGATTTGGGTTCTGTTTAACTCTTGGTGAGAACCATTTTGCAGTTAATTTCCCCCAAGCCTGTGGTCCGAGTAGCCAGGCAGGACTTGGGTTCTGTTTAACTCTTGGTGAGAACCATTTTACAGTTAATTTCCCCCAAGCCTGTGGTCCGAGGAGCCAGGCAGGACTTGGGTTCTGTTTAACTCTTGGTGAGAATTACATCGCGGTTAATTTCCCCCAAGCCTGTGGTCGGAGGATCCAGGCAGGACTTGGGTTCTGTTTAACTCTTGGTGAGAACCATTTTGCAGTTAATTTCCCCCAAGCCTGTGGTCCGAGGAGCCAGGTAGGACTTGGGTTCTGTTTAACTCTTGGTGAGAACCATTTTGCAGTTAATTTCCCCCAAGCCTGTGGTCCGAGGATCCAGGCAGGACTTGGGTTTTGTTTAACTCTTGGTGAGAATTACATCGCGGTTAATTTCCCCCAAGCCTGTGGTCCGAGGATCCAGGCAGGACTTGGGTTCTGTTTAACTCTTGGTGAGAACCATTTTCCAGTTAATTTCCCCCAAGCCTGTGGTCCGAGGAGCCAGGCAGGACTTGGGTTCTGTTTAACTCTTCGATTAAGTAACTGCACAGCAATATGACATCAAATATTACATCTTTCATTAATAACAGTACATTTTCAGGTTGTTTACATTCTAAGGGCGTAGGACTACACGTTCATCCAAGTCTTCTAAATAGTAGGCTCCTACGCCAGTTACGGAAGTGATGCGGTACGGTCCCTCCCAATTTGGTCCGAGCTTTCCCCATGCGGGGTTCCTCGTATTGCCCAAGACTTTCCTCAGTACTAGATCTCCAGGCACCAATGGCCTGGGCTTCACCTTGGCGTTGTAGCCTTGCTTGAGCTTCTACTGATAGTTAGCTAGGTGGACCATCGCGCCTTCCCTTCTTTCGTCGATGAGGTCCAAGCTCTTTTCTGGAAGTTTGTCATTGGTAGCGGGACAAAAGGTGGTGGTCCTCTGGGTTGGGAAGTTCACCTCCAGTGGAATGACAGCCTCGGCTCCATAGGTCATTGAAAAAGGGGTTTCCCCAGTGGACCTACGAGGCGTGGTGCGGTATGTCCATAAGACATGGGCTAACTCTTCTACCCATCTTCCTTTTGAGTCATCTAGTCTCTTTTTCAGTCCGTTCAGTATGGTCTTGTTGACGGCTTCTGCTTGGCCATTACTCTGGGGGTAAGCTGGCGTGGAATACCGGTTAACAATTCCCAGCTCGCTGCAGTACCTTCTGAAGGCTTTGCTATCAAACTGGAGCCCGTTGTCCGATACCAGGGTGTGTGAGGTGCCAAACCTGGTGACTATATTCTTCCAGAGAAACTTCTTGACATCGACGTCCCTAATGTTTGCCAGCGCCTCGGCCTCTACCCATTTGGTGAAGTAGTCGGTGCCGACGAGAAGAAATCTTCTATTCCCTGTTGCCTTGGGGAATGGACCGAGTATATCTATGCCCCATTGTGCAAACGGCCAGGGACTGGACATCGGGTTTAGCTCTCCACCAGGCTGGTGTATGCTCGGAGCGTATCTCTGGCATTGGTCACACTTCTTCACGTAATCCATGGCTTCCTTTTTCATGCTCGGCCACCAATAACCCTGCGTTAAGGCTCTGTGAGACAAAGACCTACCCCCCGTGTGACTTTCGCAAATTCCTTTATGTAACTCCTCCAGGATGAGTTCTGCAGCCTCTAGGTGCACGCATAGCAAGTACGGCCCTGAAAACGAGCGTCTGTAAAGCTTGGAGTCCTCCGATAACTAGAATCGGGTAGCCTTTCTCCTGATTTTGCCAGCCTCAACCTTATCGTCCGGCAAGGTGTCATGCTTTAAGTATAGAACGATAGGGTCCATCCAGCTCGGTCCTGCCCCGATGTTATGTATTCCACTCCCATTGGCCTTTTCTGCTGATGGACGGAGGACCTCTTCTACCAAAATAACTCGAGGTAGGGGTTGAGCCGAGGAGGTAGCTGACGTCGCAAGAGAATCAGCATGAGTGTTCCCACTTCTAGGTACGTGCGTCAAGCGGAAGTGACGAAATTGGGTCTGCAGGTGCTTGACCTGAACTAGATACTCTTGCATTCTTTCGTCCTTTGCCTCCATGTCTCCATTTACCTGCCCCACAATAAGTCTTGAGTCCGAGAACATGTCTACGGATTCCCCCCCGATTTTCCGGACCATTCTCATCCCTTCCAATAGCGCCTCATATTCGGCTTCGTTATTTGTGGCTGAAAAACCGAGTCTCAATGACTTCTCTATGGTTATGCCTTTAGGTGAGAGCAGGACAAGCCCTAACCCTGAGCCCCTTTGGTTTGATGCACCATCAATGTATGCTTTCCACCAAGCGAGCCCATGCGGGGAAATTGTGTTGCTCACCCGCTTACCAGCCCCCAGTAAGACTGACACTTCCTTTCCCTCTGATGCAGGCTCTGCAAACTCTGCCACCAGGTCGGCGAGGACCTGGCCCTTTATAGCGGTGTGAGGCATGTATCTAATGTCAAAGGCGCCCAAAATAGTTCCCCATTTTGCAATTCTACTTGTGTAATCTGCGCTGCGTAGGATGGATTTTAAGGGGAGTTGAGTTAACACCACAATCGTGTGTGCTTGAAAGTAGTGGGGTAGCTTTCTCGTGGCCTGTACGATGGCCAGGATAGCCTTTTCTAGGGGAAGGTAACGGGTTTCTGCCTCCTGCAACGATTTGCTAACGTAATAGACGGGGCGCTGCGTGCCGTTGTCTTCTCGGATCAGCACCAGGCTTACTGCATGTGGAGCCACTGCTATGTAGGCAAACAAAACCTCGTCGGCCTCGGGACTGGACATAATCGGTGGCTGGGCGAGGTATTCCTTTAGCTGTTGGAAAGCCGTAGCGCATTCCTCATTCCACTCAAATCCTTTCCACTTGTGCAGTAGGAGAAAAAATGGCCTGCATCTATTTGCTGAGCGCGAGATGAAACGGTTTAGCGCTGCTATCATACCAGTAAGCTTCTGTACTTCCTTAAGGTTCCGAGGAGGCTGCAAGTTATGGATGGCTCTTATTTGGTCAGGGTTGGCCTCAATGCCTCTGTGAGTCACCATATAGCCCAAGAACTTTCCAGATCCCACTCCAAAAGAACATTTGGTCGCGTTCAGCCATAGTTTATACTTTCTTAGTACTTGAAAAACGTCCCCGAGATCATCAATATGGTTGGGGGCCAGCTTACTTTTAACCACCATGTAGTCTATGTACACTTCAATGTTTTTACCCATCCGATGTTCAAACATCTTGGTCATCATCCTCTGATAGGTTGACCCGGCATTTTTTAGGCCGAAGAGCATCACTTTATAATGATAATTCCCAACGGGGGTGACAAAAGCAGTCTTCTCCTGGTCTTCGGCGGCCAAAGGTATCTGGTGGTAGCCCTGAAAAGCGTCTAGAAAACTCATTCTAGGATGTCCGACAGTCGAATCTACCAACCGGTCTATTCGGGGCATAGGGAAGGGATCCTTTGGGCATGCCTTGTTTAGGTCGGTGAAGTCTACGCAGACCCGCCATTTCCCGCTCTTCTTCCTTACCACCACCGTGTTGGCTAACCACTCGGGATAGAAGACCTCTTTGATAGCCCCTGCTTTCTTCGATCTCGTAACCTCTTCTATCACGGCGTCAGTATGTTCTTTCGATGGTCGTCGAGGAGCTTGCCTCTTAGGTGTTATGGCCGGGTTCACATTAAGGCGGTGGCAGATGAAATCTGGGTCGACCCCGGGGGCCTCATAGGGGTCCCAAGCAAACACGTCTAAATTCTATCGGAGGAAGGCAGTCAGTGCTGACTTCTCTTGGGGCGGCAATTCCGAGCCAATTTGAAAAAATCTCTCCGGGTCAGATCCGACAAGTACTTTCTCCAACTCCTCACAGTTCGCATCCATGGCTGGTCCTCCACTGCCCGCAGTTGGGACCGTAGTCATTAATTGCTATAAGCCACTCTCGGCTGACGTGGAAGTTACGTGATCCTGCCGCCGCAAGATTGCCGACACCATGCATTGCCTAGCAACTCCCTGGTTCCCTATTATCTCTTTGATCTGACCTCCCGATGGGTACTTCACCTTTTGGTGCAAGGTTGATGACACAGCTCCTAGGGTATGAAGCCACGGCCGGGCCACGATGGCTGTGTAAGGGGAATATGCATCTACGACAATGAAGTTTACTTCTACCACCTCCGAGTCTGTTTGCACAGGCAACCTAATCATGCCTTTCGGGATGACTACCTTTCCTTCAAAGCTAAGCAGGGGGGAATCGTATGGTAATAGGTCTTCCTGCTTCAAGTTCATTCCCTTATACAAATCAGGGTACATTATCTCCACCGTGCTGCCCTGATCAACTAACACCCTTTTGACGTCATAACCTCCTATCCTGAGCGTCACGACCAAGGCATCATCATGGGGTTGGATAGTCCCTTGTTTGTCTTCCTCCGTGAACCCAATCAATGGCGTGGTGCTCACTCTAACCCTCTTGGGTTCCCTGTCATCTGGCTTAGTCGGGAGATTGCTCATTGACATTACCCTGAAGGGGACAGGGCCTGTCCTTCCAGGTGCGGCGAGAATGACATTAATTGTGCCAATGGGTGGCCTCAACGCACTTTGTCTGGTTTCATTATTTGATGGTTCCTGCCATCATTCCGAGCGATGCAACAGATGTCTCAGCTTCCCTTCTCGGACGAGCCTGTCTAAATAGTTCTTCAGGTTCCTGCAATCATCAGTAGTGTGACCGGGTTCCTGATGGTATGCGCAATATAGGTTCTGATTACGCTTCAAAGGATCGCCAGCCATCTTGTTCGGTCACTGAAAGAAAGGCTCATACTTCACCTTCTCTAGGATTTTGTGAAGAGGTTCTCGGAACACAGCATGGACTGTTTGAGCCCCAGTAGATCCAGATTGCTCTATATAGTCCCTTCTCGGCCTGTTACTGTTGTTAAACCATTCCGACCTGAAGTCCCTCCTCTCCTGAGGGACGACCTTCGCTTTACCCTTCCCCATTTGCTGATCCTCTTCGACCCTTTTGTACTTGTCAATTCGGTCCATGAGCTGGCGCATGCTGGTGACTGGCTTTCCAGTGAGGGACTTTCTTAAGCCATGCTTTGTTGGCAAGCCCCTTTTGAACGCGCTGATGGCGACATCCTCATTTTTCCCTTCGATCTCGTTGTACATTTCCCAGTATCTATCCGAGTAGGCCTTCAGCATCTCTCCTTCCCGCATGGACAGGGATAGGAGGGAATCGAGGGGCCGAGGGACTCTAGTGCTGGTGATAAAACAGGAACCAAAAGCCTGCGTCAGCTGCTTAAAGGAATCTATGGAATTCGGCTGGAGGGAATCGAACCATCTCATCGCCATGGGTCCCAAACTAGAGGGGAATATCCTACACATTAACGCCTCATCCCTGGTGTGGACGGCCATCCTTTGATTGAATTGGCTCACATGCTCCACTGGGTCGGACCGACCATTGTATATGGCAAATGTCGGTTGATGGAACCGCCGAGGGAGCACGGCCCTCTCTATTCTACGTGTAAACGGCGACTGGGAGATGCGATCCAAGGCCTTACTCATGGCATCGTTGGCCAGGCCTTGGTAAGATGGGCTCTTGTGGCTGCATTTACGAGGTCTCTCTTCCTCGTAGGAAAAGGTCTCGCTCGGAGGGGTTCTTGATCTTCGTCGGTATTCGTTATCCTCGCCACTGTTAGAGCCCGAGGAGGGTAAAGGACGTTTCTGCTGTGCTCGGTGTAGCTTTTTCTTCAAGTCGTCAATCTCTTTTCGTAAAGCCCTTCGATCGTCTTTCTCACGGGATGCATGATCCTTCCCCTTTGAACGACCTTTACTCGTATGAGAGGTGTTCACGCTTCCCTCTCATTGGTTATCTTGGTCGTTCCCTCGTTCGACATTTAAAAAATTGTCCTGCCGTTGAGAATCTGCATGTCCGGTTTGGCGCGGGCCTGATCCTTCCATTTCTTACTGTTCATTTGTCGAGACGTAAATTCTCCCCACAGACGGCACCAATTGTAAGGGCGGATTTTGGGGCCCAGGCCCAGTGAGCAGGCGGTTCTGGCCCAAAAGACCCTCAACAATGAATTTGTAGAGAGTGGGTCGAAGAACTAGGTCAAGACAGAGTGCACGTAATTGTTAGCAAGCCATGCAACCATTTAAACGTGGGAACGTTTTATTAAGCCTCCTGGGATAACAGTTCATGGAACAACAACTTAGGCTTTTCTTACAGAACTTCTCTCCTTTCCTCTCTCTTTTCCTTACTTTCTACTTTTCCAGCTTCCGATCCCCTGATCATGGGGGTTTTCTTCTCTTATATAGCATCCTTCGAATGATAATGGCCCTCCACTTGTTGATCATCTAGGCCTCTACTTGAGTGCCTGTCTCATAGGACATCATCGTTCTTTTCTGTGAGTTGCACTGGCCAAGATAATACTGTTCTCCTGTCCTCTCCACATTAATACGGCTGGAAAAGTAGCTTCCTTACATTTAATGCGGCAGTTGTGGTTGCCCCCCTGTGCGTCCAGCATTTTCCTTCGATTTGGGACGATTTCCCAATATGTGAAGGGTGTGCGTTGGATTCCCATTTGATGCGTCTGATGAGACATTCCTCCTCGGACGCCTCTTAGACAGGCCCGGCCCGGCCCAACAGGGTTGGGCTGGAAGTCCTCTGACCATGTCCTCACCTCTTGTCATGGTTGGGCCCCGCATGGGTGCCAAGGCCCACTGTTGACTGATGAACTTTTACCCCCACATATTCATATTGGTAAAATAAATATGATAATGAGGAGGGGATTTGAACATTGGCGTCTTTGTAGGAAATATCAGGAGATGCCAGTTTAGTTATAAGGCTCTTGGCTAAATATGGTAAATTAATAATAAGTTTTATTTTATTTTATTTATTTATAAAATTATCAGTGCATTACTGCATTTGGTGTTTTATACATTTTTCTCACATAGGAATGGATCTCACCCATGAGTTTTGGCCTCTCGCATGTGAGGGAAGGCTTAGTATATGTACATTTGATATTTTGATCTACAAAATAATTCCCTTATTTTATTTTCTTAATAATTAGGCAGTGGATAAATTAAACTAGATTCTAAGGTTGAACTAATTTTTACTACTAGATTGAAAAGAACCAAACAAAAATTGTTTTTAGTATTTGTCAAACACCTTTAAGGCTCTTTCATTAATGGAAACTACTCTAAAACCTTCAAACCAACCCCAAATAAATCCCAAATGAAGAAAATAAGTAAGTTTGTAAAATATTTTTTCAATGTATTTGTTTAAATAAAAAGGCATAGAAACTAAAATTCATTTAAGCTATTATTTTTGAACTGTTTAATTAATAGGAACCTCACAATATCTTGGAAAATAAATTATTATGCTCTTTCAAAATATGAAAAAAAAAAACCTAGAATTTCTTAAAAATTATTTTTCTATGAATACAAATGGGAACTTTTTTTTTAAGCTATTTAAGTAAATGGCCAATAATGAATTTATTTATTTATTTATTTATTTTTATGTTTTCAATGGAAATTTCCCCCTTTAAAGTGTATCTAAAAAGAAAAAAGAAAATGAACAAAACATACTTCATATAAGGACTAATTTACTAAGGATATAATTTTCTTGTAAAAAAAAAAAAAAACACTAAGGATATAATAATATGGACAAAATTTAGTTACAAAATTAGTTGTAGTCTAAGATTAAAATTTTACTTAATATCTTTTATTGGAGGTGAATTTTGACAAATCCACCATTGAATTACATTTTCTTCTTAAATCCTCCATGCTTGTAGAATATCAAGAAAAATTAAAAATCAATAGTTATATCATTAATAAATTATTTAAATTACAAATTTTTATAATTTAAAATTATGCATAAAATATAAACTTTTAGATCATATAGTAAATAATATTCGATTGACATAGAATTTGACATGTTTATTAAGAGTGTAAAGAACATGCAATTCAATAGTAAAATTTTCAAAATATGTATTAATGTTAATTTTTTTAAAAGAAGTTGTGATTTTAGGTTATAACTAATTTTGTAACCAAATTTTATCATAATAATATTAAATGCATATAATAACGACTTTACAGCCTATTCTCTGTGATAAACTTGATCACAGAGAATGGGTTGTACAACCTATTCAAGAGTTAGGTCATTTTAAGTATACATTACTGTAAGTTTCCTTAAAAACATTCTCCTCTCTCTCCATGTGTGTGTGTGTTAAAAATATTTAGTATTTAAAAAAAAAAAAAAAAAACTTGATCAATATTTAAATTAGCAAAATTGTAAAATTTTAATTGAAGTAGTCAACGTATCTTGTGATTTTTTTCCCCCTCTTTTCTCGTCACGTTATATAATTGTTAACTCCGTATCACCTTGATTATTGACATGTCAACAGAACTCAAAGCAAAGGATAGGGATAATGTGCTACTGAGCCGTAAGCCCGTTAACTTAATTTTAATTGCCTTCATTTTACTGCTTATACTAGATCACTCGTATCAGTTTATGTAAAATATTATAAGGTGTTAATTAAAATTTAAAAAATGTTATATTTAAATCATTTTCACAATATTTGTACAATAAATTTTAAGTGGCAGGTAGTTACTGGTTGTTATTAATAGACAAATATGTAATTTTAGTGGTAGATTCAAATTAGAACTAGTAAAAATGATGTGTACATGGAACTTATAAATTTTATATATTTAAGTCCAATAATCGTTGTTAAACTTCTCTCTCTTAGGCTCTCAATAGTCTTTGACTGTAGAAGCTACAAACTTACTTTCCCTTTGTGAGACTTAGGGTGTGTTTGTTTTGGGTGAAAATCACTTCCGGAAATGCTTTTCCGGAAATGAGGCTGTTTGGTTGGTTCGAAAAATTCTATTTTCTGGAAATTGAAATCTGTTGACCGAAAAAAAAATGTCTTTGACCACGGAAATCATTTTCCACTTCCATTTTCACTTCAAAGCATTTCCGGAAAAAGAGAGAGAGAGAGAGAGAGGAAGAACCGACGACCGCGATCGAGATCGCGATCCAGTCCGACAACCGCGCGCGGGAGAGGAAGAACCGACGACCGCGACCGAGATCGCGATCCAGTTCGACGACCGCGCGTGGGAGAGGAAGAACCGACGACCACGCGCGAGAGAGGAAGATCCAAGATCGTGATCTCGCGATCGATGCTTCGCGAGATTGCGATCGACGCTTTGCGAGATCGCGTTGTCGATCGCGATCTCGCGAAGATCGCGCCGTCGATCGCGATCTCGCGAAGAAGGCGAGATCACGATCGTGCCGTCGATCACGATCTCGGATCGCGATCGACGGCGCGGTTGTCGGACTGGATTTGTTGTTGTTGATGATTTTTTTTCTGGATTGTGGCTTGTGTTTTTCTAGATTTGTGTTTTCCTTCTTCTTTTCCAAACACCAGAAAATATTTTCCGGAAAATTTTTTGAAATGCAACCAAACACATGGAAACATTTTCCTTTTCCGGAAATTAGCATTTCCGGAGAATATGTATTTTCCGGAAAACGTTTTACAGCAACCAAACATAGCCTTAACTTCTCCAATCTCTGTTATTAGATTGTGGTAGAAGGTTTGTTTTTTCTTTCTTCTTTTCCTTTTCCTATATCTTACATAGCTCTTCATTACTACTGTTTTATTCACGTTACTATGGATGCATCTATGGAAGAACTCTGGAAACATTTCAAATTGTGAGAAGAGGAAAAAGGCATTACGGCTCTGGAAGCTTCTGAGGTAGCTATTTCTAAACAGCAAGCACAGTTTAGCATCTTGTTCAAGTTGTATACTACTAAAGATTTCAACAAGGAAACTTTTAAAGCCACATGTGTGAATCTTTGGTGTTCTTTTCAGGGTGTAACTATTAAAGAGGCTAGACAGAATCTCTTTCTTTCTATTTTTGATTTAGAGGAGCATTTGACAAATGTATTAGATAGAAGTCCCTGGTCCTTTGATAAAAGATTGATCATGATGAGGTGATTTCATGGTGATTCCAGTCTAGCCAACGTCACCTTCTGTCATTCCCCCTCTTGGAATCATATTTTTAATATTCCTATTAAAAGTATGAATAAGGCTGTAGGAACCAAAACTGGCAATGAGATGTGCGAGCTTCTCATGGTGGATGCACCCAAGAGTGGTCTTGCCTGGGGACCTTTTCTTCGAATTAGAGTAAATGTTGATATTACCAAGCCTCTTATGCGTGGTAAAATGATTTAGATTGAAGATCTTGAGCCTAGTTGGGTTGTCTTTAAATATGAAAGGCTTCCTATTTTTTGCTATAGATGTGGAATTCTTGGCCATCAAGACAAAGCATGTCCTCAATTGAAGACAAGTTGTTTTTCCTCTGATGATGATGTTTTCAATTTGGTCCATGGCTCCGTTCTTTGGCTCCGAAGGGTAGCCAAAAAAAAAAATTCAAGGAACTCTCAATTAGACGCACGAGATGAAGATGAGGATGATATTCAGTTAGTGACAGAAGATTTTGATGATTCGTTACATCATCGCCAAATTCAGGCTGAGCTTCCCATGGCAGCCGTGATGATTAATCCAAGGCAATCTGTGCTGTTTGGCACTTTGCCAGGAAAAGACAACTATTCTGGTGCTAGAAAGAAGTTGGTTCCTATTTCCAAGGGAGTTTCGAATTTTCAACTGGATAAGGTAGTCAAGATTACAGAGATTGCATCCAATTCAAATTCCGAGGATGTTATCCTTGTTCAAAACCATGATAAGCCTAATTGTTTTCTTCTATCTGATACAACAGCTTCCCATTTGGATACAAATTTGAATTGTGATGATAAGACTATTATCCCTCGTGAATTGGAACATTGTGATAATGTCAAAATTCATAATATAGATTTCTTTGAGTCCTCATCAAACACTAAGTCTACTCACCATAGCTATCCTGTTTCTAAGATAGAGGTAAGTAATTTCGAAAATTCAATTGAGAAACTTCCAGAGATTTATGAGTATATTGAGATGGAATTCTCTTCTGAGGTACCTATCGAGAGTCTAGAACTAAAGACATCATCCTTACATAGCTGGAAGCGGGTTATCAGGAATAAGAACAAATTGAATTCTAACGACTCCCTCATATCCATGCCATTACCTTCTAAACGATCTGCTGGAGCCTCTGTTTCTATCAAGGATCTTGATTTGAATCATAAACATGAAAAACAAATGATTGAGAAAGGCAACATCCGTTCAGTTGTTCCCATCATTGGGGTTGGTACTCAACCTAAATCCAATCCATGAAAATTCTCAGCCTTAACTACCATGGGCTTGGGATCCCAAAGGTAGTTTTACAACTTTTGTTGTTTATCAACTGAAGAAAGTCCCCAAGTTTTGTTTCTATGTGAAAAATAGATTTGTTCATAAAAAAAAAAAAAAAATTAAAATTGAAAAAAATTGGAAAAAAAAAATTGACAACCATTGATGATGCTTCCAAAGACAACATCGCTTCAACCTCTAATCCAACTGAATCATGTATACATTTGTTGCGAGATTGTTCCTTTGCACAAGTCATTTGGCTTCGTGCTCCTTATTGGAATTCTTTCAGGCCAATCATGCATGTTTAGGTTTTTCTAGAAGTTAAATGAATTGATCTTCGAAGTCTATGGCCTCATACTGCTACTTACACTATGGAGTTCATGGAGGTCAATGCAATCAAGACTAGATTGTATTCTTTGGAAGTGGTTGGTTAGATCTTGAAGGATATTAAGCTGATTTGCGAACAATTTGTTAGTATATATATTTTATTTTTATTTTTAGTTTCTTTTAAGATGTAATTGTATTGCTCTAACTCTTGCTAGTGTTGCAACTTGCAAAAGAGAATGAGAAGGCTATTGTTTTGACCCTCTTTTCTCTTTCCCCGTTGTATACCATGATATTGAATGAATAAAGTCTACTATCGTTTCCTCTCAAAAAAAAAAAAAAGGTCCAATAATCACTCACACCAGTCATCTAAAAGTGATTTACTTACATACTGTATTTTTTAAGTAACCATATAAAATATACATGGTTAGAGTATTCACATCAACTTATGCAAATTTTTTTACCTATTTTAGCATCATAATCTACTTTTTCTATTGTATACAATTATTTTTCCAAAACATCCACATCAAATTATTTATTTTACACTATATTTCATTAAAATACTATTTATTTATTAATTTTTTATTACTCTCTTAAATTATCTCCCTTTGTGTATACAAATAAAGAAGTATTAAAAAATGAATTTAGGAGTAAATAAAAAATGGATCTGCACGTAACTAGTACTTTTGCAACAAGATGTATCATATTTAAAAGTTAAGGATAATCTCTATCGTGAATAATATTCACTCTCATAGTTATTAATTATCTAAAACTTAATGCAGTTTATTTTTTTGGTCAAGTAATCCATTCTGGGCAACAAAACATAAATTTTAGATCTTGGCCCGTTTGGTAAGAGATTTCTAGTAACGTTATTATTGTTTTGTGAAAATACGTGTAAGTGAAAAAGTATGTGAAAATACGTGTAATATTGTTTAAAGGGATAATTACACATAACCCACCTGTGGTTAGGGCGAAAATCACTTTGCCTACCCGTGGTTTGAAAAGTATCACTTAACCCACCTGTGGTATGTTTCCGTCAATCTCCGTAACCCACCTCAAGCCCAGCCGTTACAAAAACACCTCTTAACACCAAAACACAACATAATGCGAATCAAAACACCCAAAACTTAGAAACTTTTCAAGAGAGAGACTTGTGGTGAGATTAACGTGTTCTTCGTGGTTTTTATATCTCTTTTTCAGCTTGTCCTGACCCGGTGGTTTCATCTCATCACGGTGGTTCTGGCTCTCCATAAGTGGTTACAAATTTTCTCGCCATTAATGAGTTGTGGCTCTCCATTTGGTGGTTTTGTGTCACCATTTGTGGGTTTTGTTGGTTTTTGCATTTGGGTGTGCTTTATTTTTTTTGGCAGAAATCACGATGGCCAGTGGTTATGGGTTCACAATAGAGAGAAAAGAAAGATAGAAGTTTTCCCTATTGCCTCCCTCAACCCTTTGGCTAACTCCTCGAATTTAAAAAAAGAAAAGAAAAAAAAGATTGGAAACCAAAAAGCATAACATAAACTACATTTGGGAACCATTAACAACATAAATTGCTGCCAGCGCCACCATCACCACCACCACTACCTTCACCTCTCCCACCAGAACCTCCATAGCCACCCGACCCACCATTTGAAACTGTAGAAACTAGAAAATGATCAAAACCCAGTTGCCCAAAACCCAGTTACCACTTTTTGATTTTTTTCTCTTGCATTTTTGCTTTATTTTTTGTTTTGGGAGGAGAGAGACATAAAGTTTGAGCCACCGTGACGACATGAAACCACCGGGCCGGGAAAGGTTGAAAAAGAGATCTAAAAACCACGAAGAACACGTTGATCTCACCACAAGTCTCTCTCTTGAAAAGTTTCTGAGTTTTGGGTGTTTTGATTCGCGTTATGTTGTGTTTTGGTGTTAAGAGGTGTTTTTGTAACGGCTGGGCTTGAGGTGGGTTACGGAGGTTGACGGAAATATACCACAGGTGGGTTAAGTGATACTTTTCAAACCACGGATAGGTAAAGTGATTTTCGCCCTAACCATAGGTAGGTTATGTGTAATTATCCCTTATTTAAATACTGAAAACTGTTGTTTAAACAACAGTAACAAACATCCCTCGTCAACATTTTTTTTTAAGAGGAATCATTAAGTCATCATCAATAAGGAAACCTTTATATACAACTGGTTCCAGTTAGCTCAATTGCTAAAGTCTCCAATGGTTGAATAAGAAATTTGAGGTTCAATCCCTACTTACACAAAAAACCAATTAGTGTTTTGGTTTGGTTTAATAATAAAAAGCTATTATCAGAAGTAGATGCCATAAGTTGAAATTATCTCAAAAAAAAAAAAAAAATCCTTTATATATATATGTATGTATGTATGTATGTATGTATGTAACACTAAAGTAATAGTAGTAAATTAGTAATAATCAAAACCTAAAAAATGAAGAAAAATAGTAGTAATAATCAAACTGATAATAGATTTATTATTTGGGTTATGCACTGACAATACTTTTTAGTCTTTTTCTGAAATGGGGAAGTAAATAATATATTATCTTTTAACGCAACAAATTTTTTTGTATTTATAATCAAGTTGATCCATCTGTTCATTTGAAACAAAAATGATTTATAAGAAATTAAGACATTGCAATCAACGTCTCACAGATGGTGGAGATCACGAAAAATTATTGAATATGACTTGTGGGTCGGCCTCTATTATGTGTTGCTAGACCATATTTAATTAAAGAGTTTATTAAGAGATGTCATATTTAATTTTTAATGATATCTTAACTTTTATAAGATGTCTCTTTACGAATCTTTACTAATTTAATTAATAAGTAATATTTTTCTTATATTAGAATTAAAAAAAAAAAAAAAACACTTCTTATATACTATGTAATATGGACACAATAGTAAATTTATGCAAACTATCATTTTCATCATCTCATTTTTTTTTCCCAACTAAGTGTATGTTTGTATTATACAGAAAACTGAATTTCTTCTGCGTTTGGCATTTTTCTGTGGGTCCTGTGCACTGTTTACAGGACCCGCAAGTACGGAATTCAACAAAAACAACTTTAAAACTGAATCCTACGGTACTATTCACACATTTAAAAATTATTTTGCTACATTATTTTCAGTTTTCAACAATAAATGATATCCAAACAGACTCTTAATAAAAAAAAATTATATTTATTTGTCAACCTTCTTCTTTTCTATTCTCCCAATCAGCCAAAGAAAGCCTTATATCCCCCATTTGACAAGCCCATCATAAGTAGGTGAAAGGTATACCCACTGTATACAACGAGTCCTTGCACAAGCACAAGCACAAGCACAAGCACACTAATGAAGCACACGTTTGAGGGACCTGCTGCATCCAGCGGGTAGAGTATATACCCTTTCCTCAAGTAGATAGCCTACTCATTGTAGCCAACAAAAGAACTCTTAGGAACCACCGCCTTAGTTAGACCACACCAGGCTGATCGACAAGAAAAGATTCCGAATTTGGAAGGCTTCAACACCACAGTATATATACTCAAACAATTGAACTGAGGGCAAACCAACTTGAATAATCAGAGCACACTCGGGACTTTTAAGTTTTAACCAAAACAATACTAGATATCAATCATCAAATTAAGCAAACGTTGTATCACCTTTTCCACTCAGACGCATGAAAAAGGTCCAAGCCAATTCTCTTTAACTTCAATAACTTGTCCATCCCCGAAAGCAATTTCAATTATCCCATGCTACCCATAGTAAGCCTACCTTCATAAGAAGATTACACATGCTTGAGAATAGCAGCTCTGTTCCAATCTGTAACACGTTTCAACCCGGGCCACCCACCCTCCTCCTAGGCAAACAAACACACCCTTTTTTCTCTTGTTTGCTTTGTTTGTGGAATTAGTACCCTTTCACAAATAGCAATTTAACTACCTTTTAATTTCTGAAGGTAAAATGAAGGTGCTAATCTGGAAGAATTGAATACCATAAAGAGATGATTGAACCAATTGGAGCTCCCTGTGCAGCAAAGGATAAGTTCTTTGAAGACCCAAATTGATTCTAGTTACAATTCTGTAAATAAGGATTTTATAGTTCTGGGAGGATAGTTGACTAGAAATAACACTTTAAGAGAAAGTATTAACTGGTAACTTCCCTAAAAGCATTCATGGTACAGCCTGGACAGGTGTGTAAAAGAGAGAGGGCTTTATGTCATCAATGGGAACCAAATTAGTCTATTTCCATTTCATGCATCTCCAAATGGCCCATCGTATGTGAATTCTAATTGGTTGTGCAAAAAAAGTTCCACATGTTACATAAACTACAAGTAAGCTTCATCATATTTTATGCATCGTAGTTGCAGAGAGGCTCAGCTATACATCATTTTGCACATCCACACGTGCATTGGCACATTCAGTGCTTATGAGTTGAATAGATTTTAGACCACAGCAAGAGAGTAATTGTTGGGACAAACTCCAGTAGTTAACAAGTAGGAGATACGTATATAGGTTCTTAAATTATAGAAGTCAAGATAAAACAAGACAAAACTCTAATTCAATTTTTTTTTTGATAAGTAAAAACTCTAATTCAATTTAACAAGTGAGAATCCAAAATTATATAACCTACACAAAACTTCTTTCTCCTTTTCTTTCACTCAGGACAGAAGGAAGTTCAAACAAAGATCAGTACTCAACCTGATTAATCATAACAGAATCTAAGCCTTCCCATTGTTGAACATCTTACTTCCATCATCAATACCTTGGAGCTGCACCAGAAAAATCATAAAGTCTCAGAAACTACTACCCCAAAAAATGGGAAAGCCAGCCACATAAATATGTAAAAGGAAAAAATGCCTATAATTTTTACATATAATTCATAGTGATCCAAACTACATAGTGCACATTTAACTTTGAAAAAAGGGACCAAGTAAAACTGTGTCAGTCAAAGACTCAAAATAGCAAAAGATAATTTCAAACTCTCAAACTATTTACAGCAGTAAGTTAATAATTAGTCATTAGCCTACCTCCACCGACTGTTGCTTCAGGCAACCGTTCAATTGAGTACTTGTGCCGAGTAATATACATAATTGGTACACCAGGAACCTGCCAGTAAATAAGCAACCTTATTTATCAGAACCCAGTTTCATGTAATATTGGACTCCAGTTTTGTGATACAGTGTCAAGCCATTATTAATAGATCATACCTTTCGGATCCTTCGCTTCAAATCTCGATCACATGTAGCAACAATGTAGCATTTATGCTGTTTCCAACAAAATAGTTCACAAATGTTACCGGAAGGAAAAAGAGCTAAACGCAACAATAAACTAAATTTACAATTGCATTCATCCGGAAAGAGCCCAAAAATTACAAACATAATAAACAATACCAGAGCAACATGACTGCGGAAAAGAAAATTTCCATCTGTTCAAAACAACCCAAATATTCTGACAAAGAACTTTAATCTAAACATAGTCTCAGTGACTGAGAACAATGCATAAAGTGAAGACCATAATGGAAATAAGGCCTTATTCTGGACTAATAATTGGTTTTTTTTTTTTTTTTTTTTTTTTTTTTTTTTTGAGATAATATAGATAGAAGACATAGGGGATGGGGAAGGAGGGAGTGGGAAGACAAGACTTACAACACTAGCACTTAAAAAAGGGCCTAACCTTTGTAAGTACTAGCCAAAATTTCCATATGTTCAAAACAACCCAAAATTTCCATCTGTAAACCTCGTCTATTGTGACAAATAAAAATTTCAAACGCAGTATGTGGTCTCCAAATTAAATGGACCAAGTCACCTGAGGAATGATTTAAGCACAACTCTGATGAATCCTCCTTCGTTAATCCTATGCTAACAGAAGGAAAGGGTTTAGCCAGAGGTACTCAGGGGAGGAGTGTTATAAGTTACTCTAGAGCTGTTATTGGCACTATTTTAATGGCAGAGATATGCATATGGGTACTACAGCCACAGAAGGTGAGGATACAGTGACATTAGTGGGCAAATTACAAATCCAACAATAGGCTGCTATGTGCTGTCATGGATGACTGCAGGTGTTTAATAAAGCTTTTTGAGCAAAGAGAGGTGAAGCATGCATATCATTAAGTCAACAAATGTGATGTGCCCTTGCCAAATGTGGATGCACCAAGTTTAAGAGCTTTTTCATTCATCACATTCCAACTAATGTTATTGTTTCGTTATTTGCTAATTCACTGTTTGATAAATATTGTTGAAATGAAGCTGCTATTACTATAAGACTGAAAGCACTTGTATCAGTCAGTCCATAAACATTATAGCAATTTGATATCCAAAAAACAAGGACATTGACATGGCTTGGGTATTTTGATGCATAATTTTAATGGTGTGTCATTCTTAGTTGTAAAATTAATTGAAACACCCCCATGCTGATCTATTAACAAATCCAGTGAACATTTGAGAACGAACATGGGTGCTGACCAGTGTTGGTAAAAGTGAGGGGCGCACTTAAGCGCAAAGGCCTCTTGGAGCCTAGGTGCAAAGCGCAAGCACGCGCCTGATTGAAGTGAAGTGCACATTTTTAAAAAATAATTTAAAAAATTATTATTAATGAGAAATGCAACAATCAAATGATCAAATTATCATATAAATTGAAATAAATTTTTTTATATAATTCATATAACATTTAGATATACCCTACTTTTGCAATATTAACACAAAAATTGCAAGTCAAGTCATTTTATTTTTTTGGATAAGCTAGATATCAGTACTTCCATGTAATATCCTTTCTTAAATCTCCTATATCTATAATGCCCTATGACTAATTAGTAATATTAGTTAATAGTTTAATCACTTAATGAATATAACTCTAGAAGAATTAGTTTGCTATGTTCAAAATCAACCACTAAAGTAACTAAACAATTACCACATATATTATATCATACGTTTTTTTTTTTTTTTTTTTTTTTTTTTTTTTTTTTTCATGAATGAGCTAAGAATATGAGGACATTGCAACATGGTAATTGGTACCAAGGAGCTAGGTGGGTTACTGTTTCAAGGAGAAAAAATAAAAATAGAGAAGATATGGGAGGTTGTGGGTTGGGTTTTAGGACAAGTTATACTCAAAATATTTTTTTTTGATAAGTAATTTACACTAAAAATACACAAAATCAATGGTTTATATCAATAATGTCAAGATCCTATAGCTTTAATTCAGTTTTGTTTTTTTTTTTTTTTTGAAAAATATAAAAAAACTCCAAAAAGCGCAAAAAAGCGCGCCTAAAGCGTGCTTCTTTGAATGAGCTTAGCTTTTGAGGCAAAAAGCGCTGGAGCCTTGGGGCTTCGAGCTTCGAGCTTAAGCGCGCTTTTAATAATACTGGTCCTGACAACCTATTACATTTATTCAACATCATTATTGTAAGTTTCTCTAGTATTCATTCTAATAACATATTCTTTGGGGTAAAAAAAAAAAAAAGGAGCACCTTCAATTTCAAATCACAGTTCTTTTATGTCTGTCAAATCCTTGGGTCAATCACCCCAACCTATGACGACTCATGCGCCCTAAAGAGCTTAGACAAGATATTATTTTTACAAATATTATTTTCTGCAATCCCTGCAAATTAAGGTATTTTGATAATTTAGACGAGTCTAAAATTTTCAAGGAGATCATAAGTATCTTAGGTTTTATTTATTAATACGTGTTGTATTGCACTCAAAAGTCAAAACAGGAAGTTGATAAAAAAAAATGCTGTGTTTTGAGTATTGAGGCATGTAGGCCAAGTTGTTCTTTTCTTCCTTTTCTCTTCTCTTTTTACTTCTACACTTTCTTGCAGTACTGTTTATGGTACTGTTCACCCATACTGTTCATATCCACTGTTCGCGGCCATTTCTTTACAGATTTAATTTCTGTTCTTCTTACCTCTTTTTAACCCTATCAAATCTTTTCTCTCCCCTACAAAACCCTATTCAAAGTTATAAACCCTAGATCCAGAAATCCACTTAAACCTTAACCCACCACAAGCCCAAGTAAACATCCCCAGTTTGTCCTACATTGGATTAGATGACAACTCTAATTCCTTCAGAAATGGTAGGATCATTGCCGTAAGAAGGTTATATCCATATCATCTTGACTTGTAAAATCTAATCTCCTTAAGGGTCATAGTGCCATTCTAGTACGAGGAGGTAAGTTCCTAAAATTTCCTCAAATAGGAATTATCCCAAACCCTTTCAAGAAGCAGTTAACTGTATAACCTTACATCTTATCATATGGACCTCACATATATTTTGGAGCATTTAAATAATTGTTGGAGAAAGCTTAAGTTTGTCAGACATTTTAAAAATGGGAAAATTGATACTATTACTAAATATGGGTGATACACACAAGAAATTTCACATCAAATTAATTCAAATCATACCTCTGTAACTCTGTCAACAATACAGTCATCAGCATAGGTCCCTTTATGAGTGCAAATTAGTCTTTCAAAACGAGGATCCTTAGCAATCCTGTACCGAAATAAGTATAAAGGAAAGTACTCATTAGCTGATGATCATCACTGGTTGTATCTTCAATTGTTTACTTATTCCCAAAAAATAAAAATCCTAGGTTATCAGTATACAATGAGATTCTCAATATCAAAATCTAATAGAAAAAGAGCGGAACAACGCTAGTTTATGACCCATTGATGCATGAGAATGGCCACAGAAAACATGCAAGGTTCAGAATTTTATTGCATAACCAATATAATTAATAAATTACTTTTTACTCTTTTTCCTTTTGATTGAATAGATTTCATTCATCCAAAAGGGGAAAACTGAAATCAACTTGAATGAGAACCATTCCATAAAGCAATAACATTTTTTTCTTAAATAGCACATCATAACACCATAAGAATTCTCATTTCTCACTCAGATTATAAATATGGATATCTAATATTTAGTTATTAAAAAAAATATATTGATAGCTAATACTATTGGATATGGAATTAAACGAACAAAATAGTACACAGAGTATATTGAATAAGATCCACAACTAATCCTATTCCCACATACACATTAACACATGCATCCAACAAATCTTGATCCTCTTCATACTAAAATAGATAAAGAAATGTGAATGACAATCATAATTTTTTTTTGGGCTAAGTTGACGAAAAGCATAAAACTTTATTGGGAAATATTGCAGAGTGAGTAAAAAGCATGGGAAGATACCTCAAAGCAACTCGATATTTCTGACCTAGCTTCTCAAGCTCTGCCATCACACATTGCGTGATACAAGGAGTGCCTTCAATCCACAAGGTAGGCGGATTCAATAAAATCATAATTAAAAAAAAAAAAAAGATCCTCATTTTATTCCTTAAGCATTCTCATGGACATCCACACAACCAAGCATAATATTTTGATAAATATCATTAAGCAACCAACACATATTTAAGTGTTTGCCAATGATACACGGCACTCAATGCTTGTAATAAAACCACATTAACAACTATGTTAAACTTAGGATACCTCATCAACACGGCACAACAATTCTTGCAGCAAATTAATAGTCACATTAAATTGAAGAAACCAGTGATTCTTAACTCACATTTTGCATATAGGCAGTCCATCATTCCCTTCTCCAAGTCCAGCTACACAACAATGAAAGAAATTGCATAAGTTAGGATTGTAATGCAAAGTTATTGAGTCAAAATACAATCAAGTTATTATTTTTATCCATGTTTCCAGAACATATCCTTCAATGCATTAATGGGAAGAGAACAAGCTCTAGAATTGAATAAGGATTTCTATCTCATTCTTAGATTTTTTTTCCTTTTCAATTGGTAATTACACACATTCAGTGAGTAAAGAACAATAAAAATTTCTCTCAAATGATGCATTTTTATGAACCAAACCCATTTAAAATAAAATGGAATAAAACTACTAATCACTCACTTTATTCTGGATAGAGAAATTGATGAAGTTAGTATCTACCAAAACCCGATATGGTGGTCCCAACGAGGTGTTGTAATTGAAGAAAAGTGCAGATGAAACCTTCGGCCTATATCACACAAAATTAAACACATTAGGACACAATATAAACCCTTACAAATTCCAAAGCTCCTATACCCAAAATTTAACACCAAAAATCTATATATACACACACACACAGAATTTTATAAATACTTACTAAATTCAAAGGAAAACAAGATAAATAACAATGATAAACAACACAATAAGGCTTACACATTTCTTGGGAGCTTCTTTTCGTTGTTATCATTCTTTTTTGGGTCCAAAACCTGTTGTTTGTAACTGAATCCAGTACATAAAAGCAAAAATTACTACTGATTAGAGAATAATATAAAAAAACTTAAGTGAAAAAAAGAAAAGAAAAAAAAGAGACTAACTTTTTAATGGATTTTTTGGTGACCATTTTTTTCATGGCAGCAAATTTGGGACCTTTCTTCGCTTTCCCCATCTCTTAGGATGAACAGCAGAACAAACTAAGATGAAGTTATTCCTAGTCCGAACAACAGAGAGAGAGTGAGTCCCAGAAACCTGTCTGTAGGCCTGTTCAGATTCTGCCCGCAGCCGACAAAACCGGCCTGCACCGATCCGAACCGCACCCTACAGTGCTCCACCGGAGGTGTATGGCACGGTGGTCGCAGGCGATTTTCAAATACCGACGACGGCCAGTGCGGCGAGCGGTTGTGGATTTTGCATTCTGATGAGCAACCGAACCGACCGCCTCATATATATATATATAAATAATATTTAACATATACATAAATGATTTATAATCAAGTTTCGGTTTTAAGAAATTTCCAGAGAGAGAGAGAGTACCTGTGCAATGTGATTGAGAGGGGAGGCGTGAAAACTGAAAACAGAAACTCTGAAAGGGAGAGTGAGAGAGGCGTGACAGGTTAAGGAAGGAAGAAGAAGAGGATAAAAGTGGGTTAAGTCAAGTGATTATAAAACGACGTAGTTTCATTAAATTTTTATTTATTTATTTATTAAAATCTAATGCAAAACGACGTGGTTTTGGACATAATACTAATTTTAATTTCAACTTCAAAACAACGTCGTTTTAGCTTGAGTCCAAGTTAAATTTTGAAATTTTTAGTTTAGATCCATTGATTCTCTTTTTGCCCTTTTCCTCTCTCTCTCTCTCTCTCTCTCTCTCTCCTTACCTTTGCTGCCACCATTTTTTGTAGCTCGTCGCCACTGCCATCTGCAGCTCCCTGCCACCACTGTCGACTACAACTTGATTCCACTGTTTTCCAAGTTTTCCTCTCTCCTCTCTACTCTCTATCATAGTTGTTATCTAGAAATTTCTAGAGAATGTTTTGAAACTCAATTGTCAATACCTGGTTACTATGCTTTCTACAAGTATGTGGAATTATATAATGCTTAAGACCTAGGCTACTTATCTTCTCCTTGCTATGGTTTCTAGAAAGATTGTAAATTTGTTTGAAAATTTTGTGTGGGCATTAGAGAAATATTTTGAACATGCTTGTTTGTTAATATTTGAGTTTTTTGAAATTTCTATGTGGGTTGTGTGACGATTCTGATGTGATTTTTTTTTCTGCACCGAACTAACCACATTGCACCGCTATGGTGAACCGAATCTAGTGTAGACTAGTTACTACCATCCACATGTGAGGTGTGGTGAGGAAACCGCACCTTATAGGCGTGTTGCAAAAATTACCCTCATAATCGCCGCACCGCATCGTGTTATAATAATTTGACTCTACGGTTCAATTTGTTAGGGTTTAATCTGTAATATTTAAAAGTTGAGGGTTTAATTTGTTACCATGATAAAACCCCTAAGGTGAGGTTTAGGCTAGCTATCACCGCCTCTCTCGCCTTTTTCATCCTTTTTCGCTAATCTTTCTCTCTCTCTCTCTTCCCAAGTGTTTACGTTAAAATAGGTTTTGATTTCATTATAGTTGGACAAAAATTCTAAATTAAATAAAACCAAACAGGATTATAGGACTCACTAGGAATAACTTCATCTTATTTTGTTCTGCTCTTCATCCTAATGGCCTATTTGGATGTTTAAAAAAGGAGGGGGAGTAGAGTAGAGAAAGGGAGAGTAATTCAATTATTTTGTTTGAAAGTTTTTTAAGAAAGGAGAGGGAGGGGTTTGGAGGGGTTTCAACTACCTCTGACCCCTCATTTTTAATTCCCCCAAATTGGAGAGATTTGGAGGGAAACTAGAGTAGATAAATTATTGACCAAATGAATTCCCCAATTTACCCTTTTTAAATTAATAAAATTACAAACTGATTATATAAATAATTTTTGTTTGTTTCCTGAGAAAATTTAAGGTGAATGAAAAAAAAAAATTGAATCTCACTATTTAGACATTGCCGAGTCATGGGTTGTTGACGACGATGTCACCAGATTACAGTCCAAGGCGAGCCATGATCGAGCTCAGGCACTTAAGCTCGATCGGGCCTCGAGCCACTTCGTCTTCGATGAAGAGCGACAGTGACTTTTCCCCTCTGGTTTTGAAGAACTATCCCGACGACGACGAGGATCACGATCGACATTCCTGCAAAGATCATGATCATCCATTTTCATGGTATAATTTCCATTCCTGGTGCCCTTTCTTTGACGACGATTCTAGGGTTTCTCCCTACAACTTCGAGATCTCACTTTGCTTGCTCTTGGTTCTCCTCTTCGCTGGCCTGATTTCTGCTTTCTCGATCGTCAACCATTGGGTTAGTCCTCTTGTTTCATGTCATTTCTGATTGTGTGCATTTTGGGGGATTTGTTTTATGTTCCCCCCCCCCCCCTACTTGTGCCTGTGTTTGGTTGCTCAGAAAATGTGGAAAAGAAATGAGAATTTGGATTTTGGTTGGAGTTTGAAAAAACCTACTAAATTAGGCACTGTTTAGTTTTTATTAATATTGTTATGAACACCTTGTTTTCAAACATTCAAAGAACAGCTGGATTTTGATTGATAATGATTTGATTTTAGGAGATTAGGAAGCTAATTTGTATCAAGCTTTGTATTTTTTTTGTATTTTTTTCAATTAGCAATTTTTTTTTTTGGTATGATCTATAATAATAGAATTTTTAGATATGCATTTGTATGTATGAACTACACTAGTTGTTGAAAATCGTGATTTTGTGTTTATATTCTAAGATTTGGATAAATGATAATCAGGTTCAAGACTTTACAAAACTGATAAATTAATCATAGACTAATGTTACAAGTCCATTTTCAAATAGGGGTAAATTTGTCTATTTAAATCATTTCCTCTCCTTTCCATCCTAATTTTTAAAACATCCAAACAAGAGGAAGGGCTAATTACTCCCTTCCCCCTTACTAATTTTAAAAACATCCAAACAAGGTAGATAATAACCATTCCTCTCTGCTCTCCTCCCCACTACTCTCCTTCCCTCTACTCTCCTCCCTTTCTAAACTTCCAAACAAGCCATAAGAGATAGGTCCCAAATTTGCTGCCATGAAAAAATTGGTCACCAGAAAATCCATTAAAAAAGTCAGTCTCTTTTTTTCTACACTTAAGTTTTTTATATTATTCTCTAATTAGTACTAATTTTTGCTTTTATGTACTAGATTTAGTTAACACATATATAAGTGTTTGCCAATGATACATGTCACTCAATGCTTGTTATAAAACCAGTGTTGTTGATACCGTACCGTACCAGCCGGTACGGCCGGAATATACCGTACCGGCCGGTGATTCGGTACAGTTAACCCCTACGTTTCGTACCGGTAAAAATACCGGCCGTATCGGCCAATACCGGGCAATACTGGCCGGTACAGAATTTTTTTTTTTTTCTTTTAAGTTTTGTAATTTTTGAATTTTTGTTAGGAAAGAATGGTAACTTATTTGCATTAACTTATTAGTATTATTTGTTTTTTTAGTATGCAATGGTAACTTTTAAGCTTTCTATTTTATTTTTTTTCCCTTTTAATTGATACTAAGTTTTAAAACCATGAATAATTAGTTTTGAATTGAGGAAATGTTTTATGGTAAACTTTTATATTTATTATAATATATATATATATATATATATACAAACACATACATACATACATACATATATATATATATATATTTATAAATATAAAAAATAGCGGTAAACCTGAAACGGTATACCGGTATTGACCGGTATCCGAAATATATCGTACCAGTAGTCAAACCGGTACAGCCTCCGGTACGGTATTGACATCCTTGTATAAAACCACATTAACAACTATGTTGAACTTAGGATACCTCATTAACACAACACAAAAATTCTAGCAGCAAATTAATAGTCACATTAAATTGAAGAAACTAGTGATTCCAAACTCACATTTTGCATATAGGCAGTCCATCATTCCCTTCTCCAAGTCCAGCTGCACAACAATGAAAGAAATTGCATAAGTTAGGATTGTAATGCAAAGTTACTGAGTCAAAATACAATCAAGTTATTATTTCTATCCATGCTTCCAGAACATATCCTTCAATGCATTAATGGGAAGAGAACAAGCTCTAGAATTGAATAAGGATTTCTATCTCATTCTTAGATTTTTTTTTTCTTTTCAATTGGTAATTACACACATTCAGTGAGTCACAAACAATAAAAATTTATCTCAAACTAGCCTCTAAGCACGCGCTCATGTGCGTGCTCAGAGGCTCTTTTATTTTTTTTTTTGGTAAAAATTAATAATTTACACGTATTATAATTTAGATATATATATATATATATATATTTTTTTTTTCAACTAAATAAAAATGATAAACTTTAGAGATAAGCAGTAACTGTAATTTCATTTTTGAACTTGAATGGAAAAAATTCCTAAATTTTAGGAGGTCTCTTTTTGAATTCAGAATGAAATTTGTTATTTGACATTTATAACCCTATTTCTAAATAAAGTTACCTTTCATTAATAAGGGTATTTTTAAACCACATAAAAGTCTAGTTGAAAGAAAGGAATCCTCTTGTATATAGTATAGATAGATAATGCATTTTTATGAACCAAAACCATTTAAAATAAAATGGAATAAAACCCACTAATCACTCACTTTATTCTGGATAGAGAAATTGATGAAGTTGGTATATACCAAAACTCGATATGGCGGTCCCAACGAGGTGTTGTAATTGAAGAAAAGTGCCGACAAAACCTTCGGCCTATATCATACAAAATTAAACACATTACAACACAATATAAACCCTTACAAATTCCAAAGCTCCTATACCCAAAATTTAACACCAAAAATCTCTCTCTCTCTCTCTCTCTATATATATACACACACACACACACACACACACACACATAGAGAGACTTTTATAAATACTTACAAAATTCAAAGGAAAACTAGATAAATAACAACGATAAACAACACAATAAGGCTTACACATTTCTTGGGAGCTTCTTTTCATTGTTATCATTCTTTTTTGGGTCCAAAACTTGTTGTTTGTAACTAAATCCAATACATAAAAGAAAAAATTACTATTGATTAAAGAGAATAATATAAAAAAACTTAAGTGAAAAAAAAGAGGCTTACTTTTTAATGGATTTTTTGGTGACCATTTTTTTCATGGTAGCAAATTTGGGACCTTTCCCTATCTCTTAGGATGAACAACAGAACAAACTAAGATGAAGTTGCCTTCTCTTTTTACGCGAGAGTAATGGAATTGATTAAAGAACTTAGCAAAAAATTTGACATCCTCAATTAGTAAACCATCTGAGGAGAGGAAGTTGCTATCCTTAAGCATGGCCTTCACCAAGATTTGTGAGTCAGTTTCTAGGACAGCTCGACGAAAACCCATGTCCGAGGCAAGTTGGAGAGCTGTTAATGCTACCAAAGCTTCAATTTCAAACGGAGTATAGGCTTGAGGTAATTTTTTAGACAGAGAGCACAATACCTCACCGATGTTGTCTTGAATCACCACACGTATACCTGATTTTTCCTGGCTAGCAAATATGGCTCCATCGCAATTATTCTTCACCATATCTTATAGTAGGCAACTCCACCGAGCTCGGGATGATGATGCAGCAGATTGAGGGAGAGGTGGGGCGGGCTACACCATTGCAAACTCAGTAAGGCGTTCTTTGGCTAGTGAAGGTATCAAGTGTGGATTGCTGCAAGGTTTGCGTAGACGAACCTGATTCCGTTGGGTCCATACTAACCATGCTGTGACCGAGAAGAGTTCAATGTGGTGCTGGTTTGATATTAACCATGACAACAACTCCTTGAAGTCTATGAAGTTCTTAGTTCGATGACAATTCCATAGCGAGTCATCCTCCCATACCACATCTAGTTCTACACAAGACCAAAGAGCGTGGAATGCCGATTCAAGTTCCAGCTTACACTATCAAAGTTCTAACGAATCAAATTAGAAAGGATCAAATCAGAAAGGAAGAAACAAAGTGAAGCAAAGAAGAAAGAAACAAGAAGAAGAAGTTTGAGCTCTAAATGACAGTGTCATGCTTAGTTGTTAAGTACTGTAGAATAAACTACAAGTAGCTTAGTAGTTATTTATGTAGTGATGCTTTTCACATGTGCTATAACTAACCTTACATGTGTTGTAACTGATCCTATATAAGTTGGGATATTTGTTTATGCTCTGTTTTTGTATATAGACCCAATTCATGTACAGATTCAATTCAATTTTGTGAAATACAAGTTTCTTCATCTCCAATTTTCTCTCTATCTCTCTGTTTCTTTCCCTCATTTCTCTATGCTTTCTTATTTGTTATCAAAGCTTGAGCCTTTGTCAATGGCGTCAAACATTGAAACTACTTCATCTTCTTCCTCTCAGTGAGAGCTTTCTCCAATGGAAGATCCACAAAGTCCATTCTTGTTGCACTATGGTGAATCTCCTAGTGCAATCCTCGTTGCTCAACCTCTGACTAAGGACAATTACCCTACCTGGGCTAGAGTAATGAGATTGGCATTGGATGCCAAGAGTAAACTTGGTTTTATTGATGGCTCTATCACTGCATCAATGGTAGTCACATCGCTCGAGAAAAAAGCTTGGTCAAAGTGTAATTCAATGATCTCATCATGGATCTTGAATTCAGTTTCACCTCATATCACTACGCGTGTCATTTATAGAGACACAACTTTTAAGGTGTGGAATGCACTCAAGAATCGGTTTTTATAAGCCAATGAACCAAGGATTTCTCAACTTCAGAAGCAGATCTCCACTGTGATGCAAGGAGATTCTACTGTGACAAATTTTTTTACTGATCTTCAAGCTTCTTGGGATCAATTGTTGAATCTCAGACCTTTACCATGTTGTTCATGTGGTAAATGTACTTGTGGTGTAAATAATAAGATTGTACATCTTCATCATCGAGATTCAATCATGAAGTTCCTTAATGGACTAAATGATTCCTTTTCACAAGTCAAAACTCATATCCTCATGATGGAACTTGTACTATCAATTGATAAGGTCTTCTCATTGGTGATTCAGGAAGAAAGGCAAAGATCTTCAGAATTCAATGTTACTCCTTCTATTGAATCTGCTGCACTTGCTGTCAAGAATCAATCTTTCAATCAAGGTTCTTCATCAGGCAGCAATGGCAAGAATTTGAAAGGAAATGTTAGCAAGGGTAGACCTGTGTGCAGTCACTGTGGAAGGATTGGTCATATTATGGAGAAATGTTACAAGCTTGTTGGTTTTCCACCAGATTACAAGCAGAAAGGAAGAATTGCTAAGGCTAATCAAGTGATGGTTGATGATGATCAAGGTTAATATGAATCTGCACATCAGAATAGCTCCTTCCTTTTCACTTCTGAGCAATATCAGCAATTGCCTTTTATGCTGAATTCTCATGCATCCACTTCTGCTAATTCCAATGCTGTAGCTATTCACATAGCCAATTTTGCTCTTTCAGGTAATCTTTGTGCCTTTTTACAAGATTCTATGTGCTTGAATATGGAACATTCAGTTTTTTCTGTCAATCCAGTGAATAAAACAACTTTTGGTAAGAACACTTGGGTTCTTGATAATGGAGCAATATATCACATTGTCCATTCATTTACATTGTTCACTAAAATCACTAGTTCTATTACCTCTTTTGTTCAATTGCCTAATGGTGAGAGAGTTGTCATCATACACATATTCACTATTCAAGTAACAACTAATCTAGTTCTTGAGAATGTGCTAGGTGTTCCTTCTTTCACCTTTTTGATCTCAATAAGTCAGTTAATCAAATGTCTATCATGTTACTGTATTTTCTTGTCCAATTTGTGTTTTATACAAGATCTTTCTTGTTGGAAAACGATTGGAGTGGATAAACTGCATAACAACCTCTAATTGCTGCAATCTTTAGCTTCTTGCAAATCTGTTTCTGCAGTGTCTTCTATTCTAGGGTCTGTTTTTAGTTCCTTTGTTAATAATGTTTTTGATGGACCTGTTACTACCAAGCCATTTCTTTGGCATCTTAGATTAGGACATGTTTCAGATGGCATACTTCATGCTTTACATGATTCTATTCCTGATGTAATCAATGTACATAGCAATAAAGGTTATACTCTTTGCCCCATTGCTAAATAGAAACGTTTACCCTTTCCTTTCTTTAATCATTTGTCTGAAAATACTTTTGATCTTGTTCACTATGATGTTTGGGGACCATTTGCCAAGGTTACACATGATGGCTTTAGGTATTTTTTTACCATTGTAGATGATGCTACTAGATCCACATGGGTATACCTTATGAAATCTAAATCTGAAACTAGACCCTTATTAATTTCATTTTATAAGATGATATCTACATAGTTCAATACTCATGTCGAGGCCATTAGGACTGACAATGCTCAATAGTTTTTCCTTAAAGATTTCTATGCTAAACATGGTATTTTGCATCAGCATTCATGTGTTGCCAATCCACAACAGAATTCAGTTGTGGAGAGGAAACACCAACACATTTTGAACATTACAAGGGCCTTAAGGTTTTGGTCTAATGTGCCTCTTTCTTTTTGGGGTGAATGTGTATTGACAGCTATGTATATCATCAATAGATTGCCCTCTTCAACTCTAAATAACAAAACACCATTTGAGAAGCTTTATAACAAACTTCCATCTTATGATCACTTAAAGGTTTTTTGGTTGCCTTTGTTTTGTTTCCACTTTAACCCATAATAGGTCTAAATTTGATCTTAGATCTATTCCATGTGTTTTTCTAGGGTATCCTTATGGTGTTAAAGGTTACAGAGTGATTAATTTGGCAACCAAGAAGGTTTTTGTCTCTAGAGATGTTCTTTTTCATGAAATTATGTTTCCCTTTATTTCATCCACTTATTCTTCTTCCCCTCACTCCACTATCTTTTTCCCTCATCTTTTTCCCTTTTTAACTACTTCCACTGATCCTTTGTCTATTGCATCTCAACATATTTTTCCTGATTCATCTCACAGTTTTGATTCCCCTCTTCCTTCTGATATTCCTCTGTCATTTCCCACTTCTGATTTACCTGTTTCCAATTCTGATATGCCTATTACCACTTTTGATTTGCCTATTCATGCTCCTAATTCGCCTCTTTCCTTACCTCTTGAATCCTCTTCTCCCTCACTTGATTTACCTCTTCCTTCCATTGTTCCTATTTCTCACTCTACTGATACTTCAGATTTTGCACAACTTCCATCTACTTCTTTTGTTCCACCTTTAAGAAAATCCACCAGAATCTCTAAAACTCCAGCTTATTTGCAAGAATAAATGCAACAATGTTGTTCATGATCAGTTTGATCATTCCAATCATGCCTTCAAGTTTGGATCCTCCACATCTATTTCAGGTACTAAATACCCTTTATCTCATTATCTTGATTCACCTAGCTTGTCTCCTTCTTATGCTCATTTTTGTTCTCTTATTACTAATGTTTTCGAGCCTAAATCTTATAATGAGGCTGTAAAAGACCCTAAATGGCAGGATGCTATGGTTGCTGAGATTGCTGCATTGAAATCTAACTAGACTTGGACTCTTCTTTACTTGCTCATAAAAGGGCTATTGGCTGCAAGTGGGTGTATAGGATCAAGTATAAGGTTGATGGAATAGTGGAGAGGCATAAAGCCAGGCTTATGGCTAAAGTTTTCACTCAACAGGAGGGTTTGGACTTCACAAAAACTTTTTCACCTGTGGCTAAAATGACTTCTGTCAAGACTTTGCTTGCTATATCTGTTGTGAGAAGTCGGCACCTGGTTCAGCTTAATGTAAACAATACATTCCTTCATGGTGACCTTCATGAAGAAGTTTACATATAGGTGCCTCAAGGGTTTCACAGCAAAGGGGAGCATTTGGTGTGTAAACTAAACAACTCTTTGTATGTACTCAAGCAGGCATCAAGACAGTGGTACTCCAAGTTTTCCTCCACTATTTTGAAGTGTGGTTTCAAGCAATCCAAGTCTGATTACTCTTGGATTAAGAGTTTAAGTTGAAAGATCTAGGCAATTTGAAATACTTTCTTGGTATAGAAGTGGCCAAATCAGAATAAGGTATTTCATTATGCCAAAGGAAGTATGCTTTAGAGATCCTTAAAGATGCAGGCATGACAAGATGTAAGCCTAGCGAAGTTCCTATGGAGCAAAATTTAAAGTTGAGTAAGTTTCATGGGGAATTGTTATCTGATCTTGGTGTGTATAGAAGATTGGTGGGCAGATTGTTGTACCTCACTATCACTAGACCGGACATTACATATTTAGTGCACAAACTGAGTCAATTTATGTCAAAACCACGAAAACCTCATCTGGATGCAGCCTATAAAGTGTTGCAATACATAAAAGGGAGTCTTGGTCAAGGTATTCTCTTTTCATTCAAATCAACATACATAGATGTAGACTGGGCATCTTATGTTGACACTTGAAGATCCACTATTGGATATTGTGTTTTCTTAGGTGATTATTTGATTTCATGGAAATCCAAGAAGCAATCCATAGTCTCTAAATCTTCTGCTGAAGTAGAGTATAGAGCAATGACAGTGACTGTTTGTGAAATGACTTGAATATTGGCATTGTTGAAAGATTTAGAGGTTTATCATCCAAAACTTGCAATGTTGTTTTATAACAATTAAGCAGCCATATATATTGGTGAAAATCCTTTTTTTCATGAAACGACAAAGCATATAGAAGTAGATTGCCATTTGGTTAGAGACAGGGTGCAAGATAAATTCATTAGATTGTTTTTCACTCCTACACATTCACAAAGGCTCTCAGTGGTCAACAATTGAAAGCTTTACTTACCAAGATGAGCATTGTGAACATTCACAATTCTGGTTCTCATCTTGAGGGGGAGTATCAAAGTTCTAAAGAATCAAATCAGAAAGGATCAGATCAGGAAGGAAGAAAAGAAGTGAAGCAAAGAAGAAAGTGTAACACCCTGACCCAACTTTATAATTAAATTATGTGTTTGAATGATTAATTATTATTTTGAGCCACTTTCTTTCTATAATTAATAGAAGAGTATTTAATAAACATATTATTTTATAATGCCTTTGAATAAGAATCGTAAAGATTATAAATAATTAGTGGCTATTTGTATTATAAATATATACTAAGTATGTACAAAATTATATTAAGTGTTTTAAGTTATTAGATGCATAGTTGGTGGTGTTTTAATTAAGTATGATGCATAAGATGTTATAGTTGTAATTCCACCCACACATGCAACCAATTGAATTTCAACACATGTAAGGCCAAAGCATCATGCATGTTGACCTCTTAAGCCCCAAAGACCAAGATTTGGCCGGCCATGCAATCACCAAGTTCCATCTCAATTCTTCTTTGACTTTTCAAAACAACTAGAACCTCCAAGAACTCTCTCCCTCTCTCAAACCCACAGGTCCACACATCCAAAGAAACACAAAGCTCCACCTCATTCTTCTTTCTACTCTCTCAAAATATCTAGAACATCCAAGAAGCCCTCTCATACCCATGGGTCCAACACCAAAAAAAAAGAAAACTCTCTCTCAAGATCTCTACCTCTCATACTTTCGGGTCCAACCACTAAGAAAGGGAAATCCTTTTATGCAAGAGTGATTCTATTTTTATTTTCCCTCAAGAACCAAAAGCTTGGTAAGGGTTCTAGTTACTTTCATCTTAGAATCCATGATTTCTTTAAAGAATTTTTAGTAATGGTATTTGTGGTTTGTGAAATTAGAAAATCATAAACTTTTAAGTTTTTTTTTATATATATATATATATATATGCTATTTTAAGAAACTTTGAAACTGTGTTGGTGATTTGTTGAATGTAGATTAGGATTTTTACTAATTAATGATTGTATATAATTAAAGAAGTAAGAAAAAAGTTAGGATGAGTACTTTTGATGTTACTGCTGGGATTTTTGTTGTATTTAATTTTGCTCTAAATGGTTAAATGACTGTATATAAGTATTTTCTAACATTTCTAATGAGTGTATAAAAATCCTCATATGAAAATACCATCGTTTGATAATTGTTTGTAAATTTACAAGAAAATGTTGCAAAGCTGTCACTATGACAGATTCTGTGTTTATGTATGATAAATTATGTATTAAGTTGTATACAGTGAATTAGGATGGTAGGAGTAGTTCTTATGAATTCTAAGATACATATGGTTGTAATGGAAGTGGTCTTATAGAATTTGGATCAATATAAAAATAATGGTTTAATTTCTAATTTGCATGAAATTCTGCCAGGATAGATTTGAGCACGTTGTCTTGTATGATTTTTATTAAATCATGGTTTCATGATTTGACTCCAAAATTGATATGGTACTTAATAGACATCAAGAGGAGTTTCTCTGTAAAATTTCATGAAGATTGGATGTGTTTAGATAGCCCATTTGTATTTTACAAATGAGGCATATGCTGCTGAAATGAGCAGTAAACAGTAAAAGATAACTCTGACTTTGAGGATTTAATTCTAAAGTTAGGGTGAATGGTTTAAGCTATAATTTAATATGTTTATCATTTGATATGTTTGAATCATAGATAAATTTTGTATAACTTGGTTCTAGGTTTAGTACTCTAAAGGTGGGGTGCTAAACCATTTAACTGTTGTTTTTATGAAGCTGTTTTGTTCATGTTGTATGTTGCCTTAAAAGTGTATATGGTTATATGATCATGCTTAAAAGAGTTTATGTTTATGCATGCATTATTGCCTTAATCTCAAACACATTCTGAATTGATTTTAAAGCTGATTGACACAATCTGAACATGAACATTAAAATAATGGTTTCTCTATGATTTGGTATATCATAGTGTTTGATGAATGTATTTTGTGTTTGAGGAACCTCGTTGAGGTAGGATTAGGACTTCCTTGATTTTATGAGATAGACTTTGAGATGAATGTGAAAGTTTATGATAAGAAATAATTGATAGTAAGTAATAAGTTTTGATATTTAGTGTAAGTGTTACCAGTTCCCAAGTCTAAGCACCTTCGACTGTAGGCTTTCGGTTCCTCTGCTTTCAGGTAAGAGATAAGTTATATGAGCATTTGGTAAGTCATGAGGTTATTGTAAAGTATATCATGCATTAAAAGGTTTTTTTATTAGAGATATGACATATAATCATGTTTCAGACAAAGGTATGTTCGTGGGTTCTCAAAATCTTATGTATATGATTTAAGTATATTGATGTTATTACTAATTCCACGAATATGATGTTTAAAGAAAATAATGGAAATGCATTTATTATGAAATGTTATGCAAACTATGAATTTCAGTATGATGTATAAGTATGAAATGTTTTCGTGTTCTGTTCTCTGATGATCTGAACTCTACTAGAAGGGATTTAATTACTGGCTTTCTATGAAAAATGTTATTTGATTGGCCATTAAAAGTGGGACTGGCTCTGTTATACCTGCCCTTATTGGTTATGGCCAACTTGTAAAGGAAGTCAACTAAACCCCATGGTTGAAGATATATATTATGATATGATCCTGAGAATACCTGGCATTGTGGGGAATGCTGGATGCTTAGCACAGTGGTGTTAGAAGCCTCCTAAATAAGTACAGACTTATCAGATATGGACTAACCAATATATTATGAACAACTATATTATGTTATTAATCATGAGAGAATGATTTTGTTTAAATGCATTATGAAAAGTTGAAAGCTCTCATGAAAAGAAGCAGTTTATGATGAAAAGAAAAGTTGTTCTTTAAAGATAAAAGTTTCTGAAGTTTTGTTGTGTTTTAAATATAAAAAATCTAATGAAAAAGTTTTAGTGTTATGTAAAGACAAAGCTTCTGATGAAAGTACAAGTTTACGTTAAAAAGTTAGCAGATATTTGTTCTTTATAAAACGTTAAGTTTTATGACTATGAAAGTTATAATATTTTACAAGAAGAAATTTATAAAGAAAAAGTTACCAATTATCTGATTTAAGTTAAAAAGATTATTTTGTAACAAGAATATATACATATATATATATATATATGTATGTATGTATGTATGAATGTATGTATATGGTTTTAAACAAGCAATATTATATTTGGTGACTTTGTAAGAAATGAAAGAAATTCAATTTGAAAGGTTTTGGTAATATTATCCTGATAAGAAAAAGGAGAACAATTATTTACCTATGAAAATCATATAAGTTATTATTATGAATAGTATAAAATACTATGCATGAAAAGATGTTCTCCTATCTGAATATTTATAGAATGAAATGATTTGATTTACATGCATCTTTATTAAATTCTCATGTATCTTACCTTTACTGAGTTGTGTAGCTCACCCCTTCCACTCTTTCAGTCAACAGGTCTTATTTTGGAGCAGGGAGAGCCTTAGTTGAGATTTGGAAGGAGCTGGTTTTAGTTTTAAATGTATAGATCCCAAATTAGTATTTGATGTTTAGCTTTGTAGTATTGTGCATTTTAGGATCTAATGAAAGTTGTGTACCTTAAAGTATTAAGAAATGTATTATGTGAAATTTAGAATTTGAGTAATTGGTGGATTATGTTATTCTTTGAGTACAGTGTAGATGCTCTGAATGTCAAGTGAAAAGTTATATAATTTAAGTAAAGAAATAAAGATGAAAAGAAAGAGGAAGGCTTTTGTAAAAACTTTTGAAAAAGTTTAGTTGGTTCTTGGTAATACCAGATTTAGGCTTGATATTAACATGCTTGTCATGATCACAAATCCGAGTATCGGGTTTGGGACATGACAGAAAGAAACAACAAGAAGAAGTCTGATCTCTAAATGAAAGTGTCGTGCTTAGTTGTTGAATACTGTAGACTAAACTACAAGTAGCTTAGTAGTTATTTATGTAGTGATGCTTTTCACACGTGCTATAACTAACCTCACACGTGCTGTAACTGATCCCATATAAGTTGGGATATTTGTTTATGCTCTGTTTTTGTATATAGACCCAATTCATGTACAGATTCAATTCAGTTTTGTGAAATACAAGTTTCTTCATCTCCAATTTTCTCTCTAGCTCTCTGTTTCTTTCCCTCATTTCTCTGTGCTTTCTTATATACACTGATCACAAATTGGGTTGTTGATGATGGTTCAACACTCCAAGTTTTGTTTCATTGGCAAAGAGTTACAGCAGGACCTCCATAACATGTTTTTATTTTATTTTATTTTGAAACTTGAAAAGACCAGACTCCTCGCCATAGTGCTCTGTCACGTCCCACTTGGTCTTCATTGATCTCGGCTTCAACCTTAGACTTCAAGAAATGGTATCCTGACTTGTTATTGTAAGTTCCATCTTGAGTGAAAGGCCAAAACCAACCATCCTCTACTTCCTGTTGTGACAGTGGGATTGTTTTGATCAGACCAGCCTCCTTAGTGGTGAAGATTCCATTGATCACAACATGGTTCCATTATCTCATTGTTTCGTCTATAAGAATTTCAACTTTAGCATCAGCCGCAGAATCAATGATAGGAGATAATACCTGTGGTGCATTGCTCCTTAGTAGCTAGAAGTTATTCCATATGCTAACTGATTTTTCGTTTCCTATCCTCCATCTGAAACCCCAAAGCAAAACATCCCTACCATGTAGTATGCTTGTCCATATGGGAGCCTGCATTGGATTTTTTGCCTCTATGATAGAGCAGTTTGGGAAGAAACGTGACTTGAAGACCTTATAAAACAATGAATCTAAATTATGAAGGAGCCTCTACGCTTGTTTGGCCAATAGCGAATAATTGAACATAGCAATGTCTTTGAATCCCATGTCACCTTCCAATATAGATTTTGTCAATTCCTCACATCTCAACCAATGGATCTTTCTTTTATCTCGCCTTTGTCCCCACCAAATTTTTTATCAATATTTCAATTTCATGGCAAAGCCCCAATAGAATTTTAAAGCATCCCATTGCAAATGATGGAATAGCTTGGATGACTGCTTTGATCAAAACCTCCTGGCCTACTTGAGATAACAATTACCCTTCCTAACCTTGTAGCTTTCTCCACGCTTTTTCCTTTATAAAGTTGAAACTTTCCTTCTCCCTTCTACCCACCAAGGATGGCAAGCCAAGGTATTTCTTGTAGTGTACAATCTCTTGTAGACCCAAAGTAGCCCTTATCTCTTGCTTGATTCTTTCCGGGGGGGATTTGCTAAAGAAGATGGCTATTTTATTTTTATTCACCTTTTGGCTTGAGCCCTTCTCATAAATCTCCAAAATATCAATAATTTTCTTGCATTCATCATTAGTAGCCCTGCAAAACAATAGGCTGTCATCTGCAAACAATAAGTGGGTTAATGTAGGACCTCTTTGACAAAGGGAGAAACCCTTAATGTCCCCTACTCTTGTGGCATGTTGTATAAGCCCATGTAGACCTTCAGTGCATAGTAGGAAGAGCAGTGGAGATAATGGGTCTCCCTGGCGGATACCTTTTATGGGATGTATCAACCCTTGATGTTTCCCATTGATCAGGATAGAATAAGTCACTGTTTTAACACACACCATGATCAATCCAATCCATTTCTCATCGAACCCCATTTTCCTCATAATATTTTCCAAGTACACCCACTCCACACGGTCGTAGGCCTTACTCATATCAAACTTAATAGCCATGAAACCTGTGTCTCCTGTACTTAGATTTTTCATGTAGTGAAGCGACTCAAAAGCCACAAGAATATTATCAATAATCAACCTATTTTTTGTAAAGGCTGATTGGTGCTCAATAATGATGTGGGGTAAAATTTTCTTGAGTCTATTGGCTAAAATTTTTCAGAAAATCTTATAGAGGACATTACACAAACTGATAGGGATTATATCTAACAAATTTAGGATTATTTGTTTTTAGGATGAGGGTTACAAAAGTGTGGTTTAGCGAGTGAGGGATAGTACTTGAATTGAACCAAGATAAGACTGAGGTTGTTACATCCTTTTCACCCACACCCCAAAAATGTTGATAAAACAACGGGGGCATACCATCAAGACCCGAAGCTTTGAGAGGTGCCATTTGCTTCAAGGCTTCATTTTCAATATTTATTTCTCTACTATATTTAAATATCATTTTTCTCTTCAATAATTTTTTTTTTTCTCTAGTTCACCTCCTTTCATAGCAACACCACCACATGCCCACCCCTTTTTAAGAGATGAAAAAAAAAAAAAAAACTTTTGGTAAACTTTGGAGATGAAATAATATTTTGGCAAATAAAAAGGATTTAATTTTTTTTAAGATGCACATTTCATCAAGGATTTCACGCACAAGTTGAGAGGGGCATGTAGGGATGTATATACTTTCCATATTATCGAAGATCAAATCAATGCATTGATTATTTAAAAAAAAAAAATCATGGGATTTAAAGAAATCAAGAAATTGATTATTAGAAAAGAAAAATTGTGTGATTGAACCAATTAATTCAAAATTTAAATTGTGATTGATTTGTATATGTGATTTTCATTATAAAAATGAGTTCTATTGTAATGTATTATTGTCTAAGTGAATGAAGAAAATATAACCCTTTGAGTTAATATAGTGTGAATTATAAAATTCTCATGTCTTCTTCTCCTTTATTATTTACCTATCACAAATTTCTTTAGTGTGTAACTAATTTTATAAGGAAAGTAAAATAAATACACAATAAATTGTGATTGGTGGAGCATGAAGTAGTATACAAAAAGTGGAGCAAAAGAAATTTATATTCTTCCACCCCATTGCAATGAGAGGATGGATGATTAGGGTAGGAGGTCCCACACACCCCCCCCCCCCCCCCCCCCCCCCCCCCCCCCCCCCCCCCAAAAAAAAATGTTTTGGTCTTTTTCTGGTTTAGAGCCAAACTCTTTTTTCCAAAACGAATCCAACAACCAAGATCATACGTTGTAATCTAGTGAACTACTCTGCATTCCATTTGCAAATTTCAAATGTGGTTTCCTATTTGGCATAAATAAATTTATCGTTAACTTAGACACGATTTTTTATAAGATATGGTGGGATTTAAATTTATGGTATCCTCTATATATTGATGATGATTATTCTTTCCAATCAAACTAAAATATCAATTACATTTTGTTGTAGATGAAATTTAAATCCATTATATGACAGAAAAAAAAGCTCTACCTAACTAATTGAGCTAACTAAAACCGTGAGCAGATGCAATTTGAACTTTAGAAATTTCAAACCTTCAAACCTAGTTTTCCAACCAAAATGGTTCAAATTAGACTGCCTTTTTAAATAAAAGCCATTTGCCTATTTTTTAAAATTAGATTAAACATAGATGTAGAGGTTAATCTATCGGGGCCCTCGCCAAATCTTGACATATTAATTCTATAAACTATAAAGAAATATACATTCTCAAAAAACTATAAAGAAATAGATTCACCTTTCAAAAAAAAGAAAAATTATATAATACAACATTTTAATAAAGATTAACCCATAGCTTTGTAGGGTTTTTTTTTTTACTTTAGTTATCTTTTGCACTGTTCGGCACTAATGCCTAGATTACTATTATTATTTTTTGGATATTTCAATAATTACAGGCCAGCAGAGATAGAAAATTTAAATTTTATACGTTTCTTTTTAAAACAACATAAAGTACCGATTAATGTGCAAGATACTTGATAACTGCTTATTTTATTTATTTAATTTTTTTGAGAAAAAGATAATCAAAATTTTATTAAAAAAACCAACAACACAGTAAAACGAAAAACAAAACTCAAGGAAGATCTGACTGGAAAACAACATCCACATTTTCAGGTAAATCTTTTACCCAAATCTCAAGATTTTCAGATAAAACTGCTTATTTTATTTTTATATTAGAGGATGGATGTCATCTTGTTAAAAATTACTACTAATAAGCTAGGGGTGTGTGTGTTTTTTCCCTAGATAACAGTGTTAATTATCTGATTGCATGAGATACAGAAAGCACGTTAGTAAATTATGTCCAGATACAACCTTCATTCATTTACATGGTTAACGCTGTAACCCATATATTATAACAATGAATATTCTTACTTCTTATATTTGTTAGTTGTGGAAATTATACATTCATAAATATATATACAGAGTATCTCTTTACACTACTAATAACAAAATTCTCGCCAAAAGCCTTGTAACTCAACTGGTTGGCACCTCTTGGTGTTTCCAAATGAGACATCTAGGGTTCAAATCCCTCTTCCCCCAATTATTGAATCATCAAAAAAATAACAGAATTCTCTGTTTGAATTTCATCATTTGCGTACTAAAATATTCGTACACAAATTCTTAAACTCTCTAAAATACCTCTATCTTTTAGTCAAATAATTTTAAATTCAAAAACATAAATTGGTTAAAAGAATAATTTACTATTTTTTAAAAAGTTCATAAGTTTTATGTTTTTTCCTTTTTTTTTAACCACTTTTAACTTTAAATTCAAATTTTAAAACTTTTATCGATTCTCAAGTAAAGAAAGATCTAAATAATTAAGACACTATCTCTATCTCACTTTTAAAAACTATTCCATGTTACCTATCTCTTTCTTAAATTTAAATAAAAAAAAAAAAACAAAAAACTCACTGTTATTTACTTATTTTATTACAGGATTTTTTTTAAGACATATAACTTCTCCTTTTTGAACTCCAATGCCTTTACATGAGAGTTGGAAAAAAAATTCAAGAGTTTTAGTTTCGCATAGTTTCTTCCATTCATATGAGCCACTAACTCATGTACAAATTAATAATTACAAAAAAAAAGTTAAATAAAGAAAGATCCTAAGAATTAGGACACAATCTCTATTTCACTTTTAAATATTATGAGACTGAACCCAAGAGACTTGTAGCTAGTGTGTGATGAGGCTAGTGTGTGTGTATATATATATTATTAAAATAATTATACAGCGAAGAGCTTTGCAGCACAATTAGTTTTAGAGCATTCACAGCAGATGTTCTATAAAAAATGTCATTTTGACACACCAAAGAGACTTGTAAACATTATGAGACTGAACCCAAAAGACTTGTAGCTAGTGTGTGATAAGGCTAGTGTGTGTGTGTGTATATATATATATATATTATTAAAATAATTATACAGCCAAGAGCTTTGCAGCACAATTAGTTTTAGAGCATTTACAGCAGATGTTCTATAAAAAATGCTATTTTGACACATCAAAAGCCTACTTTATTATTTTACAACATTTCATTTATCAAATGTTTTATCATTCAATTCTATACATTAAAATAATATTTATTACACATTAAAATAATATATCAACTCCTCCCACCATCATCATCATCAAGCACAACAACAACAAAGTCAAAAAGGATGAGAGAGAAATGAATAAAAAACTATTTTTTTTTAGCATTCTTGTTTGTACCGTTTCAACATGGAACAATATTATTCACATGTAGCAAAAATTATGAGATTTGGAATATCTCATAAAGAGGGTTTTTTGTGTTTAGTGTGCCAATCTGCTGTGGATGCCCTAAAGCACCCCATATATCTTTCCAAGACATTATAAGCTCTTCACCTCTTCCCTATTTTAAGTTTTTAACAAGTTTATAATCCTAATCCAAACCCTGAATAGATACCCTCATCTTCTCTTTGCATTTTTGGATTTTTTTTTTTGGATTTTTGCTAAAGATTAAATATTAAATTACTCTTTTGACCCTTAAAGAATGGGGTTGTTTTTATTTTGACTCTTTTCGTTTCAAAATTTTCATTTTGACCCTTCATATTTAATTCAGTTTTCATATTGGCTCTATTGTCCATATATATTTGTTAGTAATATGATTGTCTATAATATATTTATTTTCTTCCTACAATAATGAAATTCATGTATTCCAAAACATTCTAGAGTTAGTATTTCATAAAATAGTTAAATATGAAGCGCGCACTTAATAATAAGATTACTAAAAAAAAAATGGAGGATATAGTTAATATGAAAATGGTATCAAACATGAAAGACCACAATGAAAATAATTCCAAAATTTAAGAATAAAAATAAATGTACTTTAGTCTATGTAAGACTAATAGAAAATATGAACAAAAGGTTTGGTTTGTTACAATCCTAATTAATATTTTAGAGGTTAAATTTTCAAATCAAAAGTTTAAACATAATTTGACACATCAAAATCTAAGAGTTCGATCTATTTGTAAAACTCCATTTTCTTTTTAAAAGGCCAAAATCAAAGTATTTGAAAATTCTTCTAATATCAATTTTTTTTCCTAGTCTTTTGACTAAATATTGGTAAAGTTTGAGTTTGTTTATGATATATGTACTATTCAAAGTTACTTAGCTACTTGAGGAGAGAGATGAATTTCAACAGTGGTGTTATTGGAAAAAGTAAGAGAGAGGACAGTTAAATGTTGTGAAAGGGGCGGAGAGAGAAAAGTAATTTCAGCAATTGTATTACTGAAATTGCTATTGTCCATTTTTCAGCCAGTGACCTATTGATTGACTGCCCATTACCGAAAAGAGGAAAGAGAAAAGTTTTGTATTATGACAATACCATTGATGAAATGGGAGAAAGGAGAGAGAAGGAAAAAAAATTTCTATTTGGCAACCTCAATGCCGAAAATAGGAAAGAATTTTTTTTTTTTTTTTTTTTATATTAAATTTTGGCAAGGATACCTAAGTATATATTAAAAAAAAACACCATTTTAATCTATTTCAGTCATTTTTTTATCAATAAAAAAAATTTCAATCAATATTTTATTAAATCTTTTTTTTCTTTCTCCTAAGTAAAGTTATATTATACCTAAATATATATTAAAAAAAGTGCACACAATCACTTTGAAATCGTATGTGTAAGGACTAGAAAAACTAGTAGCCCAAGCCCACTTAGAATAGTGGCTGAATCCGTCCAACCGTGGTCCAAAACAATGAATTTATAAGAGAGGGAAACAAACAACTAAAGGGGGATTCTACCTGAGGAGAAAAATAAGGAAGAAAAGGCAGATCTTAATAAATGGATGAACCACTTTCTCAATACAAATTGGCCTAAGGAGACCACATTTACATAAGAGATGTTACTGTTCACTTTCTTTTCTCTCATTGCTCTTCTCGTTTCTTCTCTATCTCTTGATATTTGTGTCTTGCTTCCTTCTTTTCTGTAAACCTCCTTTTTCTTATATACTTCTCATTCTCTAATATCTCAACCATCCATCCTTACCTAACATACTTCCTATCATGATACTTGTTTCTTTCTGTATCTGAATAAGGTGGCGGAAGGAATCTGTTTAGTTGTGACATGCACTATTCAGGTCACTTCCTCATCAATGCAGCTGATAAAACTGTTGCCCACCATTTAATGCGGAGGCAACAGGCTACTCCAAACTAGAAACTTCACCTATGATCACAAATTCTCTCTCTCTTCATACCCTTCTCTCCACCTGGAACATTTCAGAGTCCTATGATTCATCCCTTCCTCTCCTCGGGTGAATTCCTCCTTGGGCGCATGGCTCGTGGCATCCCAACACCAACACTGCAACTTTTCAACTTCATCCTCAGTCCACGGGCACCCATAGTTTGCATTCTATGAAATTATTAATAAGTTTATTTTCTTTTCTAGATAGAAAAAACTACATTTTATTTTTAATTTTTATGAATCCCATCACAATATCCATTCAATATTAACAAAAGAAAAGGCATGAAATAATTTATTTTCAATACATTTTAAATATGTCATTTATCAAAATGTAATTTGGCTTTCTTTTAAATCTTTGAAATACTATATGATTGATTTTATACTAAATTTGCACTAATTTCTCTTTCAATATACAAAATCAAATAGTCATTTTAAAATTTTATCTTTTTTTTTTTTTTTTTTTTTTGGTTATGGAACCAAGTTTTGACCATTTATGATTGAAAATGCTCATCTTGTAGTTATAGTAGAAACAAAAAGATTAAGTGTAAGTACAATCACTCTATAAATAAGAGGGTAGATTGTTGATATTTTAATCATTACCAATCATTTGGCATCATTCAAACAGAAATGGTGAAGAATAAAAAGAAGTGTACTTAAGATTTATTACCATCTCATCAAAATTTTGATGGAAAAAAGAAAGAAAAAAGAAACACACATTTGACATTGCTGCATAAAACACAAAAGCACACCAAAAACAATTTTTTTTTAAATATTTTGTATAAAAATTTTATTTTGAAAAGATTATAAGTTATAACTATAAGCTAGTTTATTTTTTTAATTTTCTGTAGTAAATATTGTTTACAAAGTTAAAATTGAAATGTATAAAAATATAATATTTAGTAAAAAAATTTGGTTTAAAGGGGAAGCCCGCTGGGCCAAAAGGCCATGGTCCTCTTTTCTTTTGTCTTGTGGTCTACTAGATGTGTTTATATTTTTATGTTAAATTATGAGCTAGCAAGTTTTCATTCTCTCCTATTTCGGGAATAAGATGCCCAAAATACAAAATTTTAGCTTCTCCCCCTTCTCTTATTTCGGCAATGGCATTGCCATTAATACAAAATTTTCTCTCTCTTTATTCGGTCATGGCAGTTGGTCACAATAGGAGAATGGGTAGCAGCAATTTTGTCAATACCATTGTTGAAATTGCTTTTCGGCAATCTTATTGTTGAAATTGCTTTTCTCTCTCCTTTCTTTTCACATCATTTTTCTTTTCTCTTTCTTACTTTTTCTCACAATTTTAGCAACACTATTGCCAAAATTTATATCTCTTCTCAAATAGCTAAATAACTTCGAACAATATATATATCACAAATAAACTTCATTTTTATCAATATTTAGCCAAAAGACTCCCCATTTATGCTTATAAGACCAAACTCAAACTTTTTTTTCCACCTTTTATTATTATTATTTTGAGAGTTACTATTAAGCCCATGTTTGGGAGGAGGTAATGAAATGAAATGGAAATGAATAATTTTAGAATATTATTCCCTTCCTTTATTTGAGAGTTTTAATGAAGGAAATTGAAAGTCTATTACCTTATTTGGAAGTTTAAGTGAGAGAGAATTGAATAGGTAGGAGAGAACACCATTTCCTTTCTATTATCTTAAAACCTCAAATTTTTCATTCTCCTCGAAATTTGGAGGAATTTGAAGTAATAGAATTAGAATTGATGAATTTTTTACTAAAGTTTTCAAAATACTCCTATATGTTCAACCTTTTATTTTAAAATAGGGGTTTAATAGTATATTGTTATAAAATGATTTCATTCATTAATTTCGCTCTATGTTACTTTCCAGCAAGGTTATTTATATTCCATTCATTTTCATTCCATTCTATTCCTTTATTTTAAAATATCCAAACAATATTACTTAATTTCATTCCATTTCTTTATTTTCCATTCCTTTATCTTGCTTAAATACATTCTATTCATTTCCATTCCGTTATGATCAATCATTTTATTCCATTCTATTCCGCTCCTTTATGAACTCCCAAACGAAGCCAAAGTGATGCAGCATACTCTACTATATATTATATGTTTGTATGTATTTTTATTATAAAACCCCAATTTACAATACAAAATATTCTGAAATTTTATTTTATAATTTAATGTATGAAACACATATTAACCATTTTCTATATTACATGTGTGAAAAATACTTGAACTTTACTTAGTTTCAATACTTCAAATATGATAATTATTAATTTATTTTGTTAACGTGTTCCATACTTCCATTATAAACGATAATGAAATTATCAAAGCTTGTATTTTTAGTTCCATGTTTTACTATTTATATTATATATCAACATTTTCATATTTTTATTATAATCTTGATTTTTACTTATTTATTAAGATTCCTTTACAATTTGAGTGATTGGATCTTATTGTTATATATAATATGTATGTATGTAAGATTTTGGATCAAAATCCAAATTACATTCTTTAAGTTTGGGTGAATAGTTATTTTGGTCTATAAAGTATAATTTTATCATTTTAATCCTTAAACTAACATTTCTATTAGATTGGTCCATTTGCCTATTGTCGCCGGTAAAATTATTGTTAACTCTAGTAAAAGGGTCCTATCACATACATAAATAGTGTCAATTTTATAGAAGATAATGGATTGAAGGACCAATTTTATAGGGATATTAAAGTTAAGAAAAGTGTTATGTTCACAATATTTTCACAAAAAATTTATAAATTGTTATTAATTTTAATATGAACTCAACTTTTGAAATTACTTTTTTGCCTACAGGTACATAACAGCTAGCTAATTAAGATTTGTTATAAAAGTGTTGTACAAATATTGTGCTAATTAACATTTCTCTAAAGTTAAAGGGCTAAACCAACAATAATTAGTTTTTCTGTACAAATGACAAAAAACAAGTAGCCTGCCAATCTATTTTTGATAGATATGATAATATTTCAAATTTATGACGGCTGCTTTGTGACGATTACTCTTTATAAGTCAAGATATCAATTAATTTTTTTATGTAGGCGAGAATTGAGTTTCAAATCTCTTATTTGATGATAAGAGACTTTACATTTAACTGAAACCCACCCAACTAGCCAATCTTGAGACACCAGGATCTTCCAATCTCTAAGAGAATATTACAATAGCTTTGATTTTAAGCCATCAATAGGCCTTCCTGAACGGTCCATAGCTCAAGTTCAGAGCAAGCTTTAGTCAAGTATCATTGTGATCACGATGGAACCACATCCTTCAATTTTATTTACATTCTAAACTATATGGACTTATTTCTCAGAAAAGAAAAAAAAAAAGAAAAAGAACAACCTATACGGACTTAATTATATAATTATTATTTTCCCAAAATTATTACTGACTAAATATACAAATTAACAAAAAAAAAAAAAAAAAACATAATTTTGTGTCAAGAAATCAAGTGTAAATTACCAAAAATTTATTGTTTATTACCCACAAAATGGTGCTGAACGGCCCAAATCACAGCAAGGATATCCTTCTGTTCAAATCACTTTAAAAAAAATAAAAAATAAAAAATCTATTTGGTTTGGTTGCCAACTTTTTAATTTTTGTTTCATTTTTTACTGATTAAGCCATTAAAACTAACATTTTGTTAAAAATAATTTTTCTTTGGGGAAAAAGTATTTTTTGTATTTATGTTTGGGGTAGTTTATAATTCCCCTTTATTAGAGCATTCACATCCGGTTTTGCATAAAAATGATCATTTTACCATCTAAAAAGTTAGTTTTTATCTATTATATAGTCTTACTTTACAATACACCAAATATCTCAAATTTTATTTTATCATACAATACATTAAAATAATATAAACTATATAATAAAATAATATAAAACTATCAATCCCTCTTCTTTCCCATCTCTACTCTCTCTCTCTCTCGGCCATCCACCACCAAAACCAAAACCACCACCAACAACTACAATTGTTACCATCACACCAAAACCAATTCTTCTGTCTCTATCTCTGTCTCTCTTAATTTCTCTCAACTACCCACCACCAAACCCAAACCTAGAACCACCACCAATAACAACAATTGGCACCACTACACCAAAACCCATTGTTTAACTTTCGCACAATACTTCATAGCAAATTCACTCTCACAACTACCACCACAATTGGCACCACCATCACTGCTACAATCCTTCACAACAAAACCAGCCACATACCTAACAACCACCATGACCTATACCCAAGAACAAAACACAACCATTGCAATCTAGCCACAACCACTGTGACCGACCCTCGACTTCTACCACAAATGCCACCTCGACCACAACCCATGACCTCCACGGCTCCACCGCAGATGCCGATCTCCATGTTGATCTAAGAGAGATAGATTGAGATAGAGGGAGGAAAGAGAGAATGAAACAGAGAGTAGGGAGAGAGAGGTTGAGATAAGAGAGAGATAAACCGATGACTTGTGGGGTCCATTCTCATGTGAGGCTGATGACTCATGTATTCAAAGCATGATGTGTTTTTCTCCAAACCAAACGTAGTGTAAATAGGGGTGTCAATTCGGGTTAGCATGTCGAGTTCGTGTCGTGTCAAGGTAGGGGTATTCGACTAAATGGCTCAACCCTAATCCGACCCATTTAATAATCGTGTCGTGATTCTTCAACCCTAACCCGACCTGTTAATAAGCGGGTTGACCTAACCCAACCCATTTGACACGCTTAATAAACAAGTCGTATTGGGTTGACACGAATGTAACACAACCTATTTCAACCTACATAATATTAAATATAACATCCATCTAGAAATAATTTTTTTTACATCCCAAAAAACAGTGCATACACTTCAAGTCTTCAACTCACATTCAAAATAATATAGTTCAACAAAAATATAATATTCATCTAGAAAATAAGTTCTTTACACTCTAAAAGAAGTGCATACACTTCAACCCAAATTCAAAATAACTAAGTTTAACAAAAATAAAATAACATAGTTAAAATATATATATATATATATATATATATAAAATATCCTTGGAACTCATCAAATGCTAAGTATCAATATTTAAAGAATTTGAGTAAACAGTAGACTAATCCTGACTATGACCACGATTATCATCCATAGATTCTTTGTTGATGTTCAAATTCATAACATCTTCTACAAGCTCATCCAATTTTATTTGTGCAAGTTCTATGTCAAAAAAAAAAAACAAAAAAAAAAGTATTAGTAGTTCTAGGGTTTGTAAAGTTTCAATTTCCAATTATATCTCTTGTAAATTTTTGTAATTACTCACTTTTCTTTTTAAATTTAAAATATATGTTGGATATAAAAGGTATTTGACAAATCTAAAATAAAATAAATATTTATTTGTTAAATGAGTTAAATGAGTTGTGTTAAGTAGGTCATTTCGGGTTGACACAAATAAATTGGCGTGTCAAACGTGTCTATTGCGGGTTATGCAGGTTGACCCACTTATGACACGTTTCTTATTGTGTCGCTTTCGAGTCGACCCGTTTATGACCCAAACCCATTAAGGTCCAACCCTAACCCGAAAAAACCCGTGTCAGGTTCGTGTCGTGTTCGCGGGTTGGGTTGAACATTGACACCCCTAAGTGTAAATAAATTGAGAAACTAATTACCATACACTCTACCACAACTTATCCATGTGTTAACTTGTGATTGAATTATGTCACATATACATTGATCCTTCATTCTACATTTTTACTTGGTGAAAAGTAATTCAATCATTACTTGACACGTGCAATTTATATCAAAGTGAATGACAAAGTGTGCAACTAGATTTTTCCATAAAAACAGCTTGTATTTTTTGGATGGACTGGGTCTACCGTTAATATCAATTTATTAATAATTTGTTAAATTTTTTAAATAAAAAAATTAAGGAAAAAAATTATTGCAAAATTAATATGTTTTTTTTGGAGGAATGTTGTAATTTTATTAAAATAAAACAACCATGTCGGCTAAGATTACAAAGTTGAAATGTGAAGAAACATCTTCCATCCAGACCAATAAACTTCTAACATGTTTGTAAAAAGTTACATTATTATAAAGTGACAATTTTACCCATTTCTTCTACCCTTTAACCAATAGAACCAAAACTTTAAAAATTTATGGATTTAACACTCCTTTTAAAAATTACGATTAAGGATTAGCCTTTTTGTTTTTCAGTTAGATGTTAAAAAAAATATTTTTATTAACAAGACACGATGTCGTGATTGCCATGAAGAACAAAATTTAAATAATTATTTTTGTATTATATATGTTATTCAAAAATGTTAGATTATAGTTTTAATGAATTTTCCAAATGATTTATAATTTAAGTTTTGTTTCTCATATTTTAATTTGGAGGAAAAAAATAGTATTTTGTTTACAAATCTAAATATTTCGGAGAGGAAGAAATTTCCTGTAAGATTCTTAGGGAATTAAAAATAAAACTCTAAATCTTATTAGATTTCTAATCAAATCAAACTTAGAAATAATTAAATTAAATATGGTATTCTCAATAATTTGGATACCAAGGGTAACGTGGATTTTCCCAAACCAAACTTAGTGAAAAGAAATTTAGAAACTAATTACTATACACGTTATCACAACTTATCCATATGTTAACTTGTGATTGAATTATATCACTTGTCCATTGATCCTTCATTCTTCATTGTTACTTGGTGAAAAATAATTTTATCATTACTTGACACACGTGCAAATAATATCAAAGTGCATGACAAAGTGTGTATCTAGATTTTTCCTTAAAAAAAAGCTTGTATTTATTGGTTGGACTGGGTCTACCCTTAATATCAATTCATTATCAACTGCTAAAAATTTGACACCTCTAAAGTTGTAAAATAATTGGTAAAAATTAAACAAAGTCATCATATCACAAGTTAATTACTTTCTATAACGAAAAAAATTAAGCTTGTATTTATTGTCTGGACCGGGTCTATAGTTAATATCAACTGCTGAGAATTTGACAACTCTAAAGTTGTGAAATATTTAGTAAAAACAAGTCATCACATCACAAATCACATACCAAAAGGAGGTATAAGAACTAAGAAGGAGAAGCAAAATTTCTTTCCACATGATAATTAAGATGAGAAATATTTGATTACCTTAACAACATACACAATAATTATCAATATACAGACATGGAGGAAAAGAAAACAACAGCAGCAGCATCATCGTCTAATACAGCGTCTTTTGATAATATACTTCATAAGATGGGTTTCCAGTATGAATACGTCTCGCCAGAAAAAGTTACCGGCCGCCTTTATCTTAATCAGATGTGCTGTCAGGTCTCCACTACTCTTCCTCTCTAATTCATTAATTTGCTTATGAGTTATGACAGAAAAAAAAAAATTCTTATATTAATTTTTTTTTTTCAATTATAATTTACATGATTGATGGAATGGAAAAAAGTACAGTCCTTCAAGATGATGCATGGAGGTGTATCAGCATTGATAGCTGAGTCTCTGGCAAGCTTAGGAGCCCTCGTAGCTTCGGGTTGTCAGAGAGTAGCTGGTGTTCATATCAGCCTCAACCATTTGAAGCCTGCTCAACTTGGTGATCAAGTATTTGGAGAGGCTACCCCTCTTAGTGTTGGTAAAACCATCCAGGTGGGCTAATTTTCGATTACACTAGTCCCTACATGATACATGCTTTAATTTGTCACTTGGGTTATTGAATATTTGAATGACTTCCCTTCAATCATCACCTATGAAGCACAGACGTAGTTGGGAGGGTGCTGCACCAGAGTCCGATGTGGCTGCCCACATGTCGGTGCCGCGTCTGAGCTGTTTTTTTTTTTTTTTTTCACAGATTCGCGTTGACTTTGCTCGATTCACGCCAACTCGGCTTCCATTCTTGTTGATTTGCGCCAAACCGGGAAGATTCGGCTAGAATCAAGTCATATCGACTGGCGACCGAAATGGCCGAAACAGGCCAAAATCAGCCTTGAATTATGCCGGAACAACCAAAATCGGCTTTGAATGAGGCCCAAACATCCTAAATCTGTCATTTCTCAATTTTATTATGAATATTTGTTGCTTTTTTTGTGTTTTGTGTTTTGTTTTGTGTTTCTTGCCTTCTTCTTTCTTTGTTTTGTAAATCAAGGCATAGTAATGTGTTTTTTAAGAATATTTTAATAGTAAAAATATATAGAAAATATAAATAAAAATATTTTTAATTGCCGCACCCTGCCGCACCTGCACCTTATTTTTTCAAAAATTGCTGAGTCCCACACCCACACTTGCACCTGAATCCAGAAGCGCACCCGTACTTCATAGATCATCACACCATCGCTTCATTGGATTTCTGGCTTATCTTGTAGGCAGTGAGGGAAATGTTCAGGCCAAAAGATGGGACTCGCTTCCTAATATTCAAAAATAAAAAAATTAATTAATTCTTTTATTCCACAAATATTTTGTATGTTTTGACTTGTCAAATTGATGTATACATGCAAATCAACATTTAGGACAATTTTTTTACTGTTATTTTCAAAGCATAGTTGATTAATGTTACAAGTTGTGTTTAGAATAATATTACTTTGAGATAACTTTAACCATTAATACCACTTTTACTATGAGTCAATTACAACAGAAGTTATAAAATTCTCGTGTCTAATTGATACATATTTTAAGGGTGACATAAAAACAAACCACTACAATCTTTTCTGGAAAAACCATGCGATATCTTCTGTTTTCCTTCTCCAGTTTTTTGCTATTAATGATATTAATTAAATTCTTGGAGTATATATGTTAACACTAATAAGACTTATTTTTCAAATGATGTCAATTTTGAGCAGGTGTGGGAGGTGCAAGTCTGGAAGATTGATCCTTCAAACTCACAAAGCAAATCCTTGGTATCATCATCTAGGGTTACTCTTCTTGCTAACGTGCCAATGCCGGAGCACTTAAAGGATACCGCTGCAACGGTCAGGAAGCATGCAAAATTGTGAACCACCTGTACATGTACTATGTTTACATGATTTTGCACACTATTTATTTTAACAATCAATTGAAATCAGAGCCGTAGTAAATAAGGATTTCCTGGACATAATTGTATTATGAAACAAAAGAGAAGTAATAAATTATTCTGCACAGAGATAGTGATGATGCTTCGCTTGTTCGCTGTTCTGATTTGGCATTTTCATGTTTCTCCTTAGTAACCACAACTTTGCACTCAAGGGCTAGCATATGTAACAAACTTCAAAAAGCCTTTGTTCCTTTTTGCATAGATTCAAAATAAAGTAGAAGTAGTTGTCTGCAAAATTTCAAATGTAATCTACATGATGTTAGTTTCAACTTTCAACTAACAATGCTCTCAATGAAGCAAAAGATTCCTTGCTTCTCTCTCTCTCTCTCTCTCTCTCTATATATATATATTATGACCATCTCCTTTCTTTTAATGACATTATTTTCGACGCAATGAAAGAGATTAGCCTTTAGCCCCTACCATGACTTTTGCTATAATTATCTTGCCCTCTATACATTTTTTAAATTTTTTTTTTTTTTTGGAGTATGATGCAGTTTTTTAGTGCCTTTGTAATTTGTTTTCTGCTGCTGTTCTTCTCTCTCTCTCTTTTATTTTTAATACCATATAAATATTATAGAAGGTTACAAAGGGGTTGCAGAGGGGATTACAGATTAGTAATGATTGTTATGACCTGATGAAGTCCATGTTAAAAATACAAAAGAGCTGGAGTCTTCCACCGCCAGTGCCTTCTGCATCTTTAATTGCTAAATATACGACAAATATAAAATTTAGCTTATTTATTTTAAAAAACTAGTTTTGTTAAAATTTTAAGATTACAACGTTGAAATGTGGAGGAACATCTTTCATTTACACCAATTAATTCTTAACATGTCTAGTACTAGTAAGGTTATAAGTAACAAAATTACCAAATCTCTTAGTATGGGAATGATTTATAATTTATATTTTGTTTCTTATTTTTTTTTAATTTGAAAAAAAAAAAAAAAAAAAAAAAAAAAAAAAAAAAAAAAAAAAAAAAACAAACTAGTATTGTGTTCACAAATCCGAGGATATTTTTTTTTAAAAAAAAAAATTCTATAAGATTCTTAAGAATAAACCAAAAATAAAAAATCTCATATTCTCAAGAATCTTATTAGATTTTTAATTAAATCAAATATAGGAATAATTACATTCTGAGACATCTAGATTCCCAGGAATTTGAATATAAAGAGTAATATGGATTTCCTCAAACCAAACATAGTGTAAATAAGTTGAAAAACCAATTCTTATACCATCACACATATGTTACCGTACACTTTACCATAACTTATCCATATGTTAACTTATTATTGGATAACATAACTTCTATATTGATCCTTCATTGTTGCAAGGTAAAAAGTAACTCAATCATTCCTTGACACATGTGCAAATTATATCTCAGTGTTTAATTGGACGTTTCCTCTTGAAAACCAGTATGTTTTTATTGGCTGGTTTGGTTTATCATCCACCGCTGAGAATTTGACACCTCTATTTAGTAATAAAAACTCATCATATCACAAGTCAACGTAACAAAACGAGGAGAAGAAGAAAAAGGAGAAGTCAAATTTCTTTCGGCATGATAAGATGAAAAAGATTTGATAATATATATATATATATATATATATAAAAAAACAATAAAAATTGGACTTAGACGTTGTGGTTGCGCCACGTGTCTTCACCAAATTACAAAAATTTTAATAGATTTTTAAAAAATAATTATAATTTTTTTTTGTTCTTATATTTTTTTCCTATAATTTCTAAGTTGATAAAAATTTTAATTTGAAATCACATCTTTAGATAAAATTTGATAGACACAAAAACTTAATAATTTAATATCAACTTAACTTCTTCTTATCCATTAAGAAAAAAAAAATTATTCTTAAGCTTCACACTTCCATAAATTTTTATACATAGATATATATATATATATATATATATATATATATTTATTGTTCTTATCTTCTTAAATTGCATGATTTTTTTTTTTAGATTTAAAAAAAATAGATATATATATATATATATTTTTTTTTGTTCTTATCTTCCTCTCCTATAAATTCTATTTTTTTTTTTTTTAAAAAAAAAAAATTCAGCTTCACACTTTCATAAATTTTTACTACACATAAAAAAATTGAAGAATTTTGTTTAGATTTTAAAAATTGCAATATTTTGGATAAAATAGAAGTTTAGTTGTTATTATCAACTTAAACTCTAATACTTAATCAATTTTTAGGATTTACACAAAATCTTAACCAATCATTGATGTTTATCAATTTTATTTAAACCACCATACCGACAACATTCATAAATGAACAAACTCATCAACAAGAATTTCAAAAGATTACCTTCTTATGGGTTAATCATTGAGTAAAACTAAGCTCTCCATGAGATTAGTCGTGTAGTGCTCCAGTAAAATATTTTCAATTCCAAGATCATCAATTCTAAGATTGTTCTTGTGGGGACCGGCCCAGAATAACAAGTTGGCTGGGCCTTGGGCCCGTTCGAGGACGATTCTGTCCGAGGAGACGTTGCGGCCCATAATCCCTGCCCAAGCCAACTGGGGCGAAGAAAACACGTCCGAGGAGCAACTCCTCCTCGGACATTCCAAAGTCCAGATCAATGCTACATCCCAGTTACTGTAGCCCTCACTCCAAACACGTAAAAAGAAAGAAGGCTCAAAATATCCCAGTAAAGGCTGTCACCACCACATTAAATGCACCGCAACTACTCTCCTGGCCGCATTAATGAAGAGAAGACCCTTGGACAGTGTTACCTTGGTCACTACAACTCACAAAGAACTGGTAAGGGCGTCTGATGGGACAGGTGCTCAAGTGGGGGCTTGGATGATCAACAAGTGTAGGGTCCAGATGATAAAAAAGGGCCTATATCATATGTAAGAGTCCCCCAGAAAAAAGGGGGGACGGAAAAAAGAGAGGAGAGAGGAAAGTCATTGTATGAAAGCCTGTCCATGAATAAAACTTCCACTTTGACATCCATTTTCTTGATTGACGTTTTTACATCCACTAAGGACATGCAACGAACCGTCTGAGCCAACTGGAACCGAGTTCTTCAGCCCATACTCTACAAATTTCATTGTGTGGGACTTCTTTGGCCAGGGCCTGATCGTCCAGGACCGGGTTAACGAAAATCGTGTCCCTACAATTGGCGCTGTCTGTGGGAAGAACTAGGGTATCAGCTAGCACAACAATCGAGCATGGCAGAACTAGGTCCACACCAGAAGAATCCTCACCAGGCTAACTCCCAACAGATACAACCCATTGAGTCCCAGAGGCAAAATAATCCTGTCAACCCAGGTGGCAGAGGGAATCGTGAGGGAAGTGTGCATACTATCTAGACGAGCCAGAGTCACACCCAGATAGGTAGTCACGTATCCCAGAGGCGAAATAGTCATCAGGCCATGCAGCGAGAGATAGATGACCTGAAGAGGAAGTTACGACGCGTGCAGCGAAAACGATCTCCCTCTAGCTCAGGTGAGTCCTCTAATGGGGAGGATGTGAGTTACCGACAGAGGTCAAGGACCCCCCAAGTGAAACCTTTTCTTACGAAAGAGAACCACGCCCTGTACGGAAGTATGAGAGCCCATCCAGTAAGGGTTCGGGAAACGATGCTATGAAGAGGGCGCTAGACCAGATTTCAAGGTCACCCTTCATGTATAGAATCGAAGGGGCTAAGCTGCCTCGACTCTTCAACCAACCAGCGTTCGCCGTCTACAATGGCCGAGCAGATCCGGTAGAGCACGTTAGTCAGTTCAACCAAAAAATGGCTATCTACTCGTAAAATGAAGCCCTGATGTGCAAGGTCTTCCCATCCAGCTTGGGACCAATGACGATGAGGTGGTTCAATAGCCTGAAGACAAATTCCATAGGCTCGTACAAGTAGCTCACTTAGGCTTTCTGCTCCCGCTTTATTACAAATACCAGAGTCCCTCGACCCCTCAGTTCGCTATTGTCCTTATCCATGCACGAGGGAGAGACCCTGAAAGCATATTCGGATAGATATTGGGAGGTATACAACGAATTAGATGACAACCATGATAATGTTGCTATTAGCACATTCAAAAGCGGTCTCCCCACCGAGCATGGCTTAAGGAAATCTCTCACTGGTAAACCAGTTGCCAACGTTCATCAGTTGAGGGATATGATCGACAAGTACAAAAGGGTAGAGGAAGATCAGCTGCAAGGAAGGGGAAAGGAGAAGGTCATTCCCCCCAAAGCAAATGATTTTAGGTCGGAACGATATAACCATAACCAGCCGAGGAGAGATTTTTCGCGACGGGCTGGACAGAGTAACACGCAGACGGTGAATGCTGTTAGTACAACAGGTGCTAGAGAAAGTAAGGAACGAGCCCTATTTCAGATGGCCAGGAAAGATGGCTGGAGACCCTTCCAAACATAACCAGAACCTGTACTGCCACTATCATCAGGACCATAGGCATACCACTGAGGATTGCAGGAATCTATGGAATCACCTAGATCAGTTGGTCCGAGAGGGGAAGTTACATCATCTTCTGCACCCCTCGAGTGGCCATCCTGGTCAAGTAACGCAAGAGCCTCGAAAGGATGTGTCATTAAGACCCCCCACCGGAACGATACATGTCATCCTCGCTGCACCAGGAAGAACTGGGCCACCCCTCGCCAGAGTACTGGCTATTGATCGACTCCCCTCCGAGGACGAGCAAAGGGAACCCAAAAGGTCAAAAAAGGGAAGCTCTTTGATACTAGGATTCTCGGACGAGGATAAGAGAGGAACTATCCAACCTCACGACGATGCCTTAGTGGTTACGTTAAGGATTGGAGGCTTCGATGTGAAAATGGTGTTAGTAGACCCAGGGAGTACGGTAGAGATAATGTACCCTGATCTATACAAGGGGCTGAACCTGAAGCCGGAGGATTTGACAGCTTATGACTCCCCCCTTATCAGCTTCGAAGGGAAGACTGTTAAGCCAAAGGGGCAGATTAGACTACCCATACAGACTGGATTGGAGGTGGTGGAGGTAAATTTTATCGTGGTCGACGCTTACTCACCCTACACCGCGATAGTTGCCAGGCCATGGATCCACGCCCTGGAGGCCGTATCTTCCACACTTCACCAAAAAGTAAAGTACCCATCTAGAGGACAAGTAGAAGAGATTCGTGGAAATCAGGCCACGACCAGGCAGTGTATGGTGGCTGCCATCTTACATCGGTCCCATGCCGAGTCCTCGGCCCCTGAGAGCTTATAGCAACCAGCCGCCTCGGCAGGGCAAGACGATGGGCTAGCCGATGAGATAAGGTGTGAAAGTTTAGATAAATTCACTGTCAACAATGATCCGAAGAAATTTTTCCAGGTCGGCTCCAAGTTGCCTTCTAAAGAAAAAGAGGAACTAGTCAGATTTCTCAGAGGAAATGTCGATGTGTTTGCATGGGATGCCTACGACGGCCCGGGAGTTGATCCTAACCTTATTTGTCACCACCTGAACGTTAACCCATCTTCCACTCCGAAGAAGCAACCACCCCGACGCACCTCAAAGGAACATGCTAGTGTCGTAAGAGACGAAGTGGCAAAACTGAAAAAAGCAGGGGCTATTAGAAAAGTCTTTTACCCCGAATGGCTGGCAAACACGGTGGTGGTAAGGAAGAAAAAAGGGAAGTGGAGAGTCTGCGTGGACTTCACGGACCTAAACAAGGCGTGCCCAAAGGACCCATTTCCCTTACCTCGAATCAACCGATTGGTGGATACAACCGTGGGTCACCCTCGAATGAGTTTCCTGGACGCCTTCCAGGGCTATCATCAGATACCCCTTGCGTTAGAAGACCAGGAGAAGACGACTTTCATGACGCCCATCGGAAACTATCACTATAAGGTGATGCCGTTTGGACTAAAGAACGCAAGGTCAACCTACCAAAGGATGATGACCAGGATGTTTGAGCCACAGCTGGGCAAAATCATTGAGGTTTACATAGACGATATGGTTGTAAAGAGTAAAGTGGTGTTCGAGCACGTGAAAGACCTTGAAATAATCTTTGCCATCTTAAGGGAGCACAAGTTGCGGCTCAATGCTTCCAAATGTTCATTCGGGGTCGGGTCGGGGAAATTCTTGGGGTATATGGTAACCCACAGAGGAATAGAAGTAAGCCCCGATCAAATCAAAGCAATTAATAGCCTACAGGCTCCTCGGAATCTGAAAGAAGTGTAGAAGCTCACCGGCATGATCGCAGCATTGAACAGGTTCATATCACGATCAGCGGATCGATGTTGACCTTTCTACCTCTTGATAAATAAGTGGAAAGGGTTCAAATGGTCGAAGGATTGTGTTCGGGCCTTCCAGTAACTTAAGGAATACCTATCACGACCACCCATCATGTCCAGCCCTAAGGCAGACGAGGTACTGTTTGCATACGTCGCTGTAGCTCCCCATGCTGTAAGCCTGGTACTGATACGGGATGATAATGGGGTGCAGCGACTGGTTTACTATGTGAGCAAATCATTACATGAGACCGAGGTGCGATACCTACCTTTGGAAAAGGCGATTCTGGCGATAGTACATGCCACCCGGAAGCTCCCTCACTACTTTCAGGCGTATACGGTCATCGTTCTAACTCAGCTTCCCCTTCGAGTGGTGCTTCGAAGCGCCGACTACACAGGAAGGATCACCATGTGGAGTGCACTTCTGGGGGCCTTTGATATTAAATATATGCCCAGATCCTCCATTAAAGGTCAAGTCCTCGCAGACCTGGTCGCAGAGTTTGCTGAGCCTTCTGTAGAAACAATGATCGAGGAGAAAGACATGGATGGAAAATCGGTTGGTACAACCAGAGAGGATCTGGAGTTGGGATAGTTTTAATATCGCCGGACGGTGCTGCCATTGAGAAATCACTGAGACTCGGGTTCTCGGCTACGAACAACGAGGCCGAGTACGAAGCCTTACTTTAAGGGATGACGATGGCTCAAAGATTGGGCGGAAGGGTAATAGAAGCATTCTCGGACTCTAAATTGGTCGTCGGCCAAGTGATGGGTGAGCTGGAGGCTAGAGATGCTAGGATGCAAGAGTATCTAGGACAAGTCAAACGCTTACAGTCGAGTTTTGAATCTTTCAATCTGACACACGTTTCCAGGAGCGTAAACACCCATGCAGACTCGTTGGCCACTCTCGCCACGTCCTCGGCGCATAATCTGCTGCGAATGATCCTTGTCGAAGATCTAGTCCAAGTGAGTCCCATTAGAAGAGACCCGGCCCAGATCCATCAGATCAGAAAGAATCCCAGCTGGATGGATCCCATAAAAAACTTCCTCCAAGACGACATCCTACCGGAGGGAAAATTGGAGGCCGAGAAGATACGGAGGAATGCTCCTAGGTTCTAGCTATCGGAGGACCACAAACTGTATCGGCGCTCCTACTCTGGGCCATACCTCCTCTGCATACATCCAGAAGAATCCGAGCCTTTACTTGAAGAGTTACACGAGGGGATTTGTGGAAGTCACACCGGAAGGAGGTCGCTAGCACACAGGACACTCACCCAAGGATACTGGTGGCCGAACATGCAAAGAGAGGCCCAAGAATACGCCAAGAAGTGTGATCAGTGCCAGAGGTTCGCCCCAAATATCCACCAGCCCGGAGGGGTCCTCAACCCCCTTTCCAGCCCCTGGCCGTTCGCGCAATGGGGTCTTGATATTGTCGGTCCTTTCCCCAAAGCTGCGGGGAACAAGCGATACATAATAGTTGGAACCGACTACTTCACCAAATGGGTGGAGGCCGAACCATTACCCGCTTCGGAACTCCACACACACTCATTTCGGACAACGGTCTCCAATTCGACAGCAAGAACTTTAGGGAGTATTGCCACGAGTTTGGGATCATTAACTGATACTCCACTCCCGCCTAACCCCAAGGAAATGGGCAGGTCGAGGCCGTGAACAAGGTCATAGTGAATGGACTGAAGAAAAGACTGGATGAGGCAAAGGGGAGATAGGTAGAAGAGCTCCCACACGTCTTATGGACCTATCGGACAACGCCGCGACGGTCAACCGGTGAAACCCCCTTTTCGATGACTTATGGGGCTGAGGCCGTGCTCCCAATCGAGAACAACTTTTCCACACTAAGGTCTAACTCATTTACCCCAAGCAGTAATGACGAGCTATTGGGAAGGAGTCTAGACTTAGCCGAGGAAAGAAGGGAAAAAGTAACGATCCATATGGCCTATTATCATCAGAAGCTGAGACAAGGATATGATGCCAATGTTAAACTGCGACCTTTAGGCCCGGGTGATCTCGTGATGAGAAAGATTCTCGGCAGCGCAAAAAACCCCTCTTGGGGCAAGCTGGGGCCCAATTGGGAAGGACCGTATCGCATCACGTCTGTGGCCGGAATAGGCGCTTATTATCTAGAAGATTTGGATGAAAAAACTGTACCTCGACCATGGAATGTAAATAACCTAAGAAGATACTATTATTAATGAAAATGGCTTTGCCCATGTTTTGTTTCATGATTATCCTGTGCCCACTGGTCTATTTACAACTATTCATAGTTTTAAACAGAATCTAAATCATGCATGGCTCCTCGGACCACAGACTTAGGGGAAATTATTACTTATGAAAAATTTATCCAAGTTTTAAACAGAACCTAAGTCCTGCATGGCTCTTCGGACCACAGACTTAGGGGAAATTATTACTGATGACAACTATTCATAGTTTTAAACAGAACCTAAGTCCTGCATGGCTCCTCGGACCACAAACTTAGGGGAAATTATTACTTATGAAAAATTTATCCAAGTTTTAAACAGAACTTAAGTCCTGCATGGATCCTCGGACCACAGACTTAGGGGAAATTATTACTTATGAAAAATTTATCCAAGTTTTAAACAGAACCTAAGTCCTGCATGGCTCTTCGGACCACAGACTTAGAGGAAATTATTACTTATGGCAACTATTCATAGGTTTAAACAGAACCTAAGTCCTGTATGGCTCTTCGGACCACAGACTTAGGGGAAATTATTACTTATGAAAAATTTATCCAAGTTTTAAACAGAACTTAAGTCCTGCATGGATCCTCGGACCACAGACTTAGGGGAAATTATTACTTATGAAAAATTTATCCAAGTTTTAAACAGAACCTAAGTCCTGCATGGCTCTTCGGACCACAGACTTAGGGGAAATTATTACTTATGGCAACTATTCATAGTTTTAAACAGAACCTAAGTCCTGCATGGCTCCTCGGACCACAGATTTAGGGGAAATTATTACTTATGACAATTTATCCAAGTTTTAAACAGAACTTAAGTCCTGCATGACTCCTCGGACCACAGACATAGGGGAAATTATTACTTATGAAAAATTTATTCAAGTTTTAAACAGAACCTAAGTCCTGCATGGCTCTTCGGACCACAGACTTAGGGGAAATTATTACTTATAGCAACTATTCATAGTTTTAAATAGAACCTAAATCCTGCATGGCTCTTCGGACCACAGACTTAGGGGAAATTATTACTTATGACAATTTATCCAAGTTTTAAACATAACTTAAGTCCTGCATGGCTCCTCGGACCACAGACTTAGGGGAAATTATTACTTATGGCAACTATTCCTAGTTCTAAACAGAACCTAAGTCCTGCATGGCTCCTCGGACAACAGACTTAGGGGAAATTATTACTTATGAAAAATTTATCCAAGTTTTAAACAGAACCTAAGTCTTGCATGGCTCTTCGGACCACAGACTTAGGGGAAATTATTACTTATGAAAAATTCATCCAAGTTTTAAACAGAACCTAAGTCCTGCATGGCTCTTCGGACCACAGACTTAGGGGAAATTATTACTTATGGCAACTATTCCAAGTTTTAAACAGAACCTAAGTCCTGCATGGCTCCTCGGACCATAGACTTAGGGGAAATTATTACTTAAGGGAAATCATTTCAAGGTGTGCACGCGGTCTAGCATCATTGCAACCCTTATTCAAATTCGCTGCACGACACCCTTTCTATCTCGACCGTTTATATTTATTTATATCGTCGCAAACGTTAAATAAAGGGATGGTACTAGCATACATCCATAGAAAACAGAGAGAGCATTCTATATTAATATTCCGAGGTCAATACAAAGAGAGGTCCTTGCAAAAGAACACAAAAACAGGACGACTCTCATTCAAAAAAAAGGTACAAAAATTAAAAGCCTAAAAGCTAAGCCTTGGCAGGAGGATCCTTCTTCTGCTCTGGCTGAGGATGAGGAGCTTCAGAGATAGAGTCCATGGCAGGATCCTTCGCTTTATCAAGCACAGAGACGGCATCAGGCGCCGCCAAGTCCTGCTCGCAAGCTGCTTGAGCGCCATCAGGATTTTCTCGGATCTCCTGAGGATAGAAGACGTTCTCAGGCATTCTCAGCACCGAATCCATAGGAATTCTTGCAGCATCAAGGGCGTGAGCCCATGAGATGCTGCAGTAGTCCCTACACACCTCGGGAATCTCCTCGGATAGCCTGGCTTCTGTTTCTTGGATCCCGAGCTGATGAGAAGCTTTCTTTTCAGCCTCTGCGGCCTCTCGGATCAGCTGGGCCTCTTTTTTAACCCGCCGTATCTCGTCCCCAGCTTTCTGTAGGGCGGCTTTAAGTTCCAGTACATTTTGCTTCTCAGTAGCAAGACTGGTTTCAGTTACGTACAATTTCTGGCGTTGATCCTCGACTTGGGTTTCAGCATTCTTTAGGCCAGCCTCCGCGCTCTTGCGCCGATTCTCTGATTCTTTGAACTTTTCCGTCAGTTCAAGGATCTCTTGCTTAAGGGACCCCACGGTCTTCTCCACCTCAGCTCGAGATTGAACCTTAGCTTCAGCCAAGCTGCGGTTGCTACGGCAAAACTCCTCAGCCACAAACACCTGCTGGGTGATCTGCCAACAAAACAAAACCAAAGTTAAGATAGAATGCAACAACGTTGATGGCTTAATAAAAGGGTGCAAGAATAGCTTACCATCGCAAGGTCCCTCTTAAGGGACAGAAAAAGCTCGGGCTGGGAGAACCGCCTGTAGGCCTCCATATCCCGAGGAAGGAGCACTGGCTGCTCCAGGGCCTCAGCTATGTAGCCCACTCTACCCCTGTTGTACTCTCGAACCGAGGCAGTGTAGGGGATAGCAACCCCGTCTAGCTCCATCTTCGGACTCCATGCGCGGGGAATAACGCGCACCTTAGCCCGATTCTCCTCATCTCGACTCTCCGTGGAGTTAGCCCTTTTACTCCTCTGCCCCCGAGTGGCTTTCTGCTGCTTAGCCCGGCGGGGGGCCACTTCACCTTCCTCAGGAACGTCAACCGGCCTTTTCTTTTTTAGGTCAGGGTTAACCTTGAGGCCAGGGTCGAAAGGAACCTGAGGGGCGGTCGGGGGAGGGTCCTGGGCTTGTGACTTAGCAGGCGCCTTTGAAGACTGACCCTTTCCTCGGCTGGACATCAGTTCTCGTAAAGATTTTCCCTTGCTAGCCATATTGCTTACTTCCTCATCTGAAGAATCGTCCAAGCAAGTTATAATGATTGGAGCGCCAACCATGGAGTTTCGATCCTGCTCTCCTTCAGGATTCGAGAGCTCGACTACGGGGGCTTTGTCAACCTCCTCTTCAAAATAAAACTCGTCTATTTCCTCCTCAAGGGAAAGATGAGATGATTCGGCCTCTTCCGCAACTAGCACGGCGGCTTCGAGGTCTTCTGGAAGCAGTTGCACGACCGGTGGAGGATCCCGAACTCCAGGTAGCACGACTGGCTTAAGATTTACTCGGGCCAAACACCCAAGCTTGGACACGTCAATCCTAGCTAACCGGGGGCTACCAGCTCTAATGGCGTGGCCAATGGGTTGGAAAGCACGGGTTAGTGGTTGATAGGCCAAAACCAAATGACACGCCCGCAGCTGCCCATCCTCGTGGACGTAGATTTCTGACCTTAAAAGATAATTTAGGGCCGGAACGTTCACGTGGCTCAGCCTGGGAGCAACCAAAGCTCTATCTGCAATACAGCCAAGAAGAAAATTAGAACTAAACTAAAAGATTTATGACAAGCGGAAAAGAGAGTAAGTTCGAGGAGCTAAGCCCCTTTCCTAAAGGATTGGGCCAAAGGCGCCGCACCTGGGGTTCCTGCCTGAGTTGGACAATGAAGACCATCGCTCCATTCTCCTGAGGCAATGAGGAAGTCATCCTTCATAGTCTTATTGGATATGGGGAGACAAGAGATTAGCCTAACCTCCTCGGATCGAGATTTAAGGTAATTCCCTCCGTTCTCGACGTAGTGGCACTCGTACATGCGTACCACGTCATGCCAGGTCAGACCCAGACCCATTCGCTCGTTCAAGACATCTATGCAGCCTAATACCCTGAACATGTTTGGAGCGCACTGGTGTGGCTTCAACCTATGGTGGAACAAGTAGTCCCGGGTAATCCTACGCATGGGGAGCGTCATTCCCCCTTGAATAAAGGCAATCATGGGAATGACCACTTCACCCACGCCTCTATCTAACAGTACTCCTTCTGGGGGACAGTACCGCAGAACCACCCCCGGCGGGATATGGTATTTTGCCCTAAAAGCCTCCATAGCAGCCGGAGTGTCCACTAGTTTTTTGAATCTACCCATCTAAGCTGGATTGGAGGAATGGAAATAAGGACCGAGGAGAAAAATAAAATCCGAGGAGAAAATCGAAGCTACGAAGCTAATGGAACTTACGGATATCTTCACAAATAACCGGTGAGGTGATCGGAAATATCTTCTAGGGAAGGCGCTTCGCAGAAACGATTGTGGAGATTTGAAGGAAGGAGGTGCTCAAGGATTTCTGGGCGCTGGAGTTCTCTGGAGCTCTCTGTTCTGATGTGTGGATAAAAAAGAAAAAAGGAGCCCCTCAGGCGCTTTATATAGCAGGAGGGAGAGAGAAAAAATCCCTCCCGCTCGCAAATTCAAAGAGCAATGCTAGCCGTCAGATCCACATCTGGCCGTTGGATGAAGGAGACATAAAGATGTCTGGAGTAAATGGCCGCGCCTCGTAAATTGTGGCGTGTCAAAAGTAACCGCCCACGCGCGCGGACCAAGAGTTCATCCGTTCCATCCTTTATAAATGTCAAAACCCCGCTTTTCTCCTCGGAGGGAGATCAAAACCGGAGTTTTAAGGGGCTATTGTGGAGACCGGCCCAGGATAACAAGTTGGCTGGGTCTTGGGCCCGTCGGAGGACGATTCTATCCGAGGAGACGTCGCGGCCCATAATCCCTGCCCAAGCCAACTGGGGCGAAGAAAACACGTCCGAGGAGCAACTCCTCCTCGGACATTCCAAAGTCCAGATCAATGCTACATCCCAGTTACTGTAGCCCTCACTCCAAACACGTAAAAAGAAAGAAGGCTCAAAATATCCCAGCAAAGGCTGTCACCACCACATTAAATGCACCACAACTACTCTCCTGGCCGCATTAATGAAGAGAAGACCCTTGGACAGTATTACCTTGGTCACTGCAACTCACAAAGAACTGGTAAGGGCGTCTGATGAGACAGGTGCTCAAGTGGGGGCTTGGATGATCAACAAGTGTAGGGTCCAGATGATAAAAAATGGCCTATATCATATGTAAGAGTCCCCCAGAAAAAAGGGGGGATGGAAAAAAGAGAGGAGAGAGGAGAGAAACACTAGAAGTCATTGTATGAAAGCTTGTCCATGAATAAAACTTCCACTTTGACATCCATTTTCTTGATTGACGTTTCTACATCCACTAAGGACATGCAACGAACCGTCTGAGCCAACTGGAACCGAGTTCTTCAGCCCATACTCTACAAATTTCATTGTGTGGGACTTCTTTGGCCAGGGCCTGATCGTCTAGGACCAGGTTAACGAAAATCGTGTCCCTACAGTTCTCATTCAAACTCTCGAGGTCAAATAAAAAGAATCAATAAGAAGAAAATGGCCTAATACTTGAAATCATAAGTTCATCACTGCCCATGTAGCCAAAGATGCTCTTAAAATTCACCAACGGTACAACTTTTTGAGTCCAAGATTCAACAACACCATAATCCCCCCCCCCCCCCTTTTTTTTTTTTCTTTTTTGTAATTTGAAACCTTGCTTCTTAATGGTATTTTCTGATCCACGCTTTGCTTTTACATGTAGGCTTTGGTTCACATGGCTTGCTCTATATACGATTCACGTAGCTTACTCTCATAGATCTAAACATAATTTGGTTGGAGTAAATGCAAAGCAAAAGCAATGCACATATTAGAAGTTAGAATTGATTTAACTAAAGTTCAATAAGTACTAAACAACTGTGGTGGATTTGGTGGTATCTTTAAGCATGTATCTCATTATATATAATGATTTAATTATGTAAATAACTCTATTTATTTACTATTTCTCATGTTTAAATATTATTAAAAAAAAATTCTAATCAATTTAAGTGGAATAACAATGTTTCATATACAAGCTTGAATTGCAAGTTGGTAAGACAATAAAAATTGCAAATTTGTGTAGTGTTTTACAAAAAAATAAAACAGAGGAGTTAAATCAAGATCATGTACCTGCAACTCTCCAATATGAAAGAAGAGGTAAGAATGATAGAAATTTTATTTGTCAAATTAAATGAAATTGATTGTATTAGATTGAAAATTGATGTTTTCTCTCTTTTGAGACCATATAAAATATTTGAATGAAATAAGCTGTTTGAAAACACTTTTATTATTATTATTTTCATTTTGTTAATTTTCTTTAGTGTTATTATTGGTTTTTTGTCTTCATGTGATTTTAATTAATGAATTCAAAATATTCGAAAACATTGTCAAGTTTCTAAAGGCTCCTTCTTTGTTTTTTTATTTTGTTTTTATTAAATTGATTAGATTTTGTATATTGGTTGCCTTTTGTTTAAACTAATTTTCTTAGTTTTGATCTAATTTATATGCTTAGGGTTAGAGTCTTAGAATTAATGATTAAATATGTTTAGAATTAATTGATTAATTTTAACAATTTTCTTATTCGATTTTTATGTTACATCAAATTATCAAGATTTTCTACACTTGTATTCTTGAATTATCAACTTTAATTTTAATTTATAATATTATCAAGATTATATTAATTTTAGATTTATCAATTGTTTAGTATGTTTTTTTAAATAATTATCTATTTAAAATTCAATTTGGAATTATATAATTATTTATTTAAATAATTTGATTTAGTTTTAGGAAGAAATCTTACCCCTTATTTTAGTGAGATAATTATTTACACTTGATAATTTTTTCTTTTTTCTTTATTGAATCTATTAAAATATATAATTATTTATACATTTATTTTATAAGATTTTTCATAAAACCGTGCAACGCACGGGTCTATAACTAGTATATAATAATAGGTGAAACTGAGAGAAATTCAAATTAAAATTTCAAATAAGAGTTTCAATTTTGCGTCATGTGTCTTAAATTATTTATTCTTAAAGACTTTTATTTCTTAATTTTATAACCAAATGTGGGGCCACATTATAAATATAAATATTCATCCATGTGAGTTATTAAGTATAAAATCCAAAGAGTTTAGAATAAATTGATTGTAAAAAAAAAGTGTTTCACAATAATTAAAAAAAAAAAACTAATAATATCCTTACAAATTTTTTTAAAGAGTTAACAAAATATAAAAATGACTATCAATAGTATTTAAATTATATATATATATATATATAGGTGTGGGGCCAAAGAAATTGTGACCTTGACCCATTTTACCTTAGGGCCCAAGGCCCGAGCCGAGGTGGGATATAGCCGAGGACATATAATAAAAGTCCAAGTAGCCTTGAGACATAGCCGAGGATGATTCTGTCCTCGGCATCCCCAAGGCTTTCCTAAAAGAAAGGGCAAGAACGGTATAGGAACTGTTTTAGGAAGGACCGAACACATCCGTGTTGATAAAGAAAGGACCCCTGGACAATATGGCGACAAATGACAAAGGAAAGGCTGCCATTACTGCAATTAAATACTCTGCGCCAGACAGAGCGATGCTTTTCAGCTTTTACAACCACCCCCAACCACTTTGGGTATGGGCTGATGGGACAAGTATCAGCCCTGGAAAGTTGAACCTACACGTGGACGTTGGAGGAAGGGGTAAATGTTAGTATAAAAGGAGAAGTAAACAGTCCAGAAAAAGTGGCTGGGAAAAAGGCCAAGAACCAGAGCCTCCCAGATCGTATCGAGGAGAATGACTCTTCGAACGAACATATGTTTAAATTTGTATGAACACTATGACCAACCACCGTTCGGTGACCAAGGCCTAGCCTTTCAAACCCACGCTCTACAAATTATATTGTTTGGGCCCCTAACGTGCGAATCCAATATCATTTTGGGATTGTTACGAATCAAGTCCTTACAATAGGAATTATATAATGCATCTTATTGTATATCTTCAAGTGTATCCATACATATGCATGAGTTTACAAGTTAGTTACTTAACGACAAAGACAATAATTACCAATACAGACATGGAGGAAAAGAAAACAGTAGCAATAAAATCATCATCGTCCTTGACTGTGGCTATCGATGCTCTGCTTCATGCGGTGGGGTTCCATTTTGAACATGTCTCGCCACAAAAAAGTTACCGGCTGCCTTCATCTTACTCAGATTTGTTGTCAGGTTACCACTATCACTATTCCTCTCTAATTCATTAAATTAATTAATCTATGTTAATTTTTTTTTTTTTTTTTTTTTTTTTGTAATTATAATTAACATGATTGATGAAATGGAAACAAGTACAGCCATTCAAGATGCTACATGGAGGTGTATCAGCACTGATTTCTGAGTCTATGGCAAGCTTAATTAGGAACCCACATGGCTTCGGGTTCTCAAAGAATAGCTGGTGTTCATCTTAGCATCAGCCATCTGAAGCTTGCTCAGCTTGGTGACCCTGTGTTTGCAGAGGCTACCACTCTTAGTGTTGGCAAAACCATTTAGGTGGGCTCATTTTAGATTACACTCAGTCCCTACATAATTTATGCTTTAATTTGGTACTTATATGTTTGGATACCGCTTATTTTGTTGAAACAAAAAAATTATTGTTGAAAATACTATTTTGTTGAAAATAATGATAATAATTCTTTCCCTCCACAAATATTTTGTATGCTTTTGTTGGGATAAATCCATGTCTATGTGTGAATTAAATTAAATACAATCCAAGCAACATAAAAAATAGAAATCTATGTAAGTGATAAAAAATCAACCAACAAGAATACCAAGAAATTACGTGGAAAACCCTCCAGTGTAGAGGGAAAAATCATGAGACAAATTTAATCAATCCATTATAATAAAATAGAGATTACAACACCCAAGTTATACCTAAAACCTAAGTTCACAATAAATTGGGAAAATACAATAATATTTCTAGGAACAAATACAACCTCACCACAAAATCCGGTAGTAAGATCTTTCACTCTGAATACTTCAACTCTCTGTGGTTGTAGCAGCCAAATAATCATCCTAGAAAAACCTCCAATTTATCTTCCTCGTATGTTTTGAGCAAAGGAAAAATTACCTTTTCTTTTTTCTCTTGGTGCTTCAAAACTGTGCTTCAGTTTTTAGTATCTCTGAATCTCTCTTTTTCTCTATCTACGTGAAACCACATGTACAAGATTTATATAAAAGCTTTGCCACACTCCTAATTCAATTAGAAATAGAAGTCTTTGATTTCTTGTGCAATTGGTACACCTATTTCTATATGAAATAGGATTCCTTCAATGCTCAAATACAAGTCCTATAAGGGCCAGACTTCAAGGTGCCATGCTCCTCCCAACAGTTTTGACTTTTCAAATTGATGTGTATACATGCAAATCAACATTTAGGGACAATTATTTTCACTGTAATTTTAAAGAATAGGTGGTTAAGGTTGCAAGTTGTGTTTGAAACAATATTACTTTGAGATGGTTTGATCATTACACCACTTTTATTATACGTTTTTAACAATTGATCACATCAACATTTATGAAAATTCTGGTGTCCCTCAACTAATTGGTACATATTTTAAGGGTGAAACTTCGCTATAGTTTCTTAGAGGTTGATTTCCAATTGAATTCGAATACATGGTGTGGGGCCCGAAATCTGAGGTCCCAGCCCACTTTGTGTTAAGGACCCAAAGCCCAGGCCGAGGAGCCCTACTGCCGAGGACGTGCAATGAAAGCTCCTTGAAGGCCCAAGGACGTGGTCGAGGACGATCTCCCGCTCAACACCTCACAAAACGCCCGAAGAAAAGGACAAACTCAGTACCAGAGCAGTACAAGGAAGAAAGCTGCCAACACCGTAATGTGGAGCCCTACGTCTGACAAGCCCATACTGCAGACCTTGCTGTTTAACTTTTCCCAACCACCCCCAACCACTCTGATGTATGGATTGATAGGACTAGTCATTACCCCCAAAAAGGGAAAAACTGACACGTAGACGAGAGACGGGAAGTAAACGCTGGTATAAAAGGGGAAGAGAGCCAGAAGGGGGGGGCTAGAAAAAGAAGAATGGGAAGAATGTGATGCTTCTCGGACTAATTCCGAGGAGTCAAACCCTTCGGGCTACATCGATGTAAGGCTTAGCTATTCAGGCCAAGCCTACCTTTGTATGAGCTCTCATAAAATCTAGACCGCTGACCGGCGACTAAAGGCAAGCCTTTCAAGCCCACTCTCTACAAATTATATTGTTTGGGCCTTTTTACGTGCGAACCCAATACCATCCTGGGGTCGTTAAAAATCGTGTCCCTACAATTGGCGCCGTTTGTGGGAAGGCTTGCACGTTGGCGCAGGTGGCGGTGGAGTCAAGTCTCTATCAAGCAGAGGTCCGCGAAGTTTCCTCCATTTCCAGCGACATGCAGTTATTGGTCCGACATAAACTTCTGCTAGGGGCTACGCCTTGCAGTGCCAATGGCACGAGCAGCTCTAGGGGCTTCCAACCTCAAGCAAACTCTCCCCACCTTGGTCGAGGGGCTAACCTTCGAAAAATAAATAAATAAATAAATAAAAATTTTTTACAAGTTTTGGACAGAACCAAGACCTTGTATGGTCCTCGGACTCAAGCCTATGGGGAAACCAACTACTTAAAAGAAAAAATACAAGTTTTGGATAGAACCACGGCCTTGTATGGTCCTTGGACTCAAGCCTATGGGGAAACCAACTACTTAGAAGAAAAACTACAAGTTTTGGACAGAACCAAGGCCTTGTATGGTCCTCGGACTCAAGCCTATGGGGAAACCAACTACTAAAAAGAAAATATACAAGTTTTGGACAGAACCCAGGCCTCGTATGGTCCTCGGACTCAAGCCTATGGGGAAACCAACTACTTAAAAGAAAAACTACAAGTTTTGGACACAACCTGAACGTTATACGGCACTCAGAATCCACCCCGGAAAGGAGTTACCCATTGATAGTGGGGTTGACCCATAGACTGAATGGGATCCCCAGTCTACCCTCGGATCCTCAATACCAAAGGAACTGATGCGACTATCATAGGGTCAGGTATTATCAAAAACACGGCCAATGTCCCTCACTGCTCGGCAACCCTCTCGGACGGTTTATTTAGGGTTTATCGTTCTCGGGCGGTTGCCTTGCACATGTTGCGGAGCACTCAGCTGTTATCTCGGTTAGTTTCGTGAGTTTAACCTACTGTGAGTTAGCATTATTACACTTGATATTGACGATAAGTTCAAATTAATAGGATTATGTTTCAAGGTTTCTTGCTCTAAGTATCATTAAAAGAAAATATAAATGTAGTATCCCATTCACAAAGTAGTTGTTGCAGAAAAAGAAAAATATTTAAAAGGAAACAAATCCATTTCTTATTAAGACAAAGAAACAGTACAGCGTACAATGAAAGAGCTTAAAAAAACTCATACTAAAACTAACTACATAAGCGAAAAGAAAAGATACAAGGGAGTGAAGAAAAAGCCGAAGAAAAGGTGCAGAGAGCCCGACTTTGGGCTAGCACCGTTGAAGAAAAAGTGCAGGGAGCCCAATTTGAGGCCAGCACCGTTGAAGAAAAGGTGCAGGGAGTCGGAAGTTGATGAGCCTCCACATAACCACGCCTGCGATAGAGCAGACGGCGCTGATGGCGGAAAACCTTACTCCTGACGCACCAAGAATCTGGTGTGACCAGTACCTGCTTCGGATTTTGACTGAAAGAGGGAGAAATACCATTTCCCCCTTGTCAAGACGGAAGATTGTCTTGAATCTGTGCCTCCCCTGTCCAGACCATGTCACCTTGAGTCTCGGAAGGACCTGGCGCCTCTGTGGCGGATGTAGTTCCTTTACCCTCGCCCGTGTCTCAAACATATTGCACAAAGGGTGGATAACACTGAATACGAGAACTGTGATTATAGCTAAAGGATTATGGTTTTGAAGAGAGCCGGAGGGTTTGTATGTAAGGAGAATAACCTTCTATCCTACTTATACAAAAGGTAAGGTGGTGGCATTCAATTCGTGCAGCTTTCCAAGGAATGCTACGGACAAGGCAGACTTGGCTCAATTTCCAACATCATCCGCAGCCGTAGGATCTGAAGATCCTCATAAAGGCGCGCCTCGAATACTGAAACGTCAAAGGACCCCGCATGGGTGACTAAAGGAATGCCTCTTGAATTTGGCACGTCTCACATGTTAATGGAAAAACACAAATATTAGTAGAGTACAGAATTTGAATGAGCCATGATGTGGGCCCAACATCACCAAAACCCTCCTCCCCAACTAAAAAATCGGGCAGCAGGATTTTGAGGGGCTATTGTGGGGCCCAAAATCTGAGGTCCCAGCCCACTTTGTGTTAAGGGCCTAAAGCCCAGGCCGAGGAGCCCTACTGCCGAGGACGTGCGATGAAAGCTCCTTGAAGGCCCAAGGACGTGGTCGAGGACGATCTCCCGCTCAACACCTCACAAAATGCCTGAAGAAAAGGACAAACTCAGTACCAGAGCAGTACAAGGAAGAAAGCTGCCAACACCGTAATGTGGAGCCCTGCGTCTGACAAGCCCATACTGCAGACCTTGCTGTTTAACTTTTCCCAACCACCCCCAACCACTCTGATGTATGGATTGATAGGACTAGTCATTACCCCCAAAAAGGGAAAAACTGACACGTAGACGAGAGACGGGAAGTAAACGCTGGTATAAAAGGGGAAGAGAGCCAGAAGGGGGGGGGGGGGCTAGAAAAAGAAGAATGAGAAGAATGTGATGCTCCTCGGACTAATTCCGAGGAGTCAAACCCTTCGGGCTACATCGATGTAAGGCTTAGCTATTCAGGCCAAGTCTACCTTTGTATGAGCTCTCATAAAATCTGGACCGCTGACCGGCGACTAAAGGCAAGCCTTTCAAGCCCACTCTCTACAAATTATATTGTTTGGGCCTTTTTACGTGCGAACCCAATACCATCCTGGGGTCGTTAAAAATCGTGTCCCTACACATGGATTCATTAACAAGTGCAAAACAAGGTTAGGATAATTATTTCAATATTCTGATTTAATTGTTAATGCAACTACATTGTTAAATTTAATTATGAAATATAAAAAATAGAGTACTTTAGATATTTTACCTAACTAATTTGGTTCTTTTATTTTTAATTCTGGATAATTTCCAATATATATCGGCCCATTCGAATTAGAATCTTCTTTACCGCAAGTTGCATTCTAAGACCCTAGTTACTATAATTTTCATTTATCCATATGCATCCTCCCTCCTTTCCTGCTATTAATTCTATTTTATTAATAGCAATTCCATATATCCATTAGCCAGCTCATATTGAAAAACTGGGTTTCCTATGACATAAAACCAAACTACTACAAGCTTTTCTAGAAAAACTATGCAACATCTTCAGTTTTTATTCTCCCCCTTTATACGTTTTTTTTATTATTAACGATATTAATTAAATTCTTGGAGTATATATGTTAATTAATATATTAACATATATAAGACCAATACAAATCTTCTATACCATTTCTTTTGTTCCACTAATCACAACTTGTCATGTATTTGTTTAATTTTTCTTATAAAATAGTCAAAATTTAAAATGGAAAAAAAATAAATACACATGACAAATTGTAATTAGTGGAACACAAAGTAGAACACAAAAAGCGGTATATAGGATTTATATTCTAATTTTAAGACTTATTTTTCAAATAATGTCAATTTTGAGTAGGTGTGGGAGGTGCAAGTCTGGAAGGTTGATCCTTCAAACTCAAAGCAAATCCTTGGTATCATCAATTCATCATCTAGGGTTACTCTTCTTTGTAACTTGCCAATGCCGGAGCATGAAAAAGATACCAGTGCAAGGATCAGGAAGTATGCAAAATTGTGAACCACCTGTGCATGTACTATGTTTGCATGACTTTGCACACTTGACATTTTAGCACTCAATTGAAATCAAAGCCATAGTAATTAAAATAAGGATTTACTGGACATAATTGTATTAAGAAACAAAAGAGAAGTAATAAATTATTTTGCACATAGATACTGATGTAAATGCTTTAACATTTTAGCTATTTTAGTACATTTGATGTTGAAGCTCTAACTTTATTAATTTAGTAACTTTAGTAATTACTCACTTTGTGTCTATTTGGGTAAACAATTTTAAAAATCACACTTCACCTATTGGCAAAATTTGTTGAGATTCTTGAGAATTGTTGTCTCTATGAATTAAACATTTAGATAATATCAACATAAAGTTATTATTCCGGGTAAACTAAAGATTATCAAAATGGCCTAACTAGTTATAAAGTATTCTATTTAAATAAGAGAAAAAAAGATTAAAAAAAAAAAAGATAAAAAAAGGCAAGGGTACACATGGAGAGTGAAGAAACCACACCTCCGTGTGAAGTTCCTCCATCTCACAAGGACATATACCATGTTGACATGCATGTGATGATGATGTGATGAGATGGATGATGAATATGAGAAGCCATATGATGCAATGAGATATATGTGACATACCCTGATTAGATGAATGTTAGGGTGGATGCTAGATGTATATTAGGGTTGACTTAGAGTGTGTGTGTATAGAATAATCAATTAGAGGACTTTTTGATAGACTTAAGATGTGGAACACAATGATTGGAGGCTGATCTATGGATCGAGTGGGGTTGAATGCTTAACACTTTCTCATCCCTATACTTAAACTCTGAACACATGCTCTAGTAAGATCAAGCTCTCCACAAGGAGCGCTCGTATTTATGGTTTCAAGACCTAATTTAGGTGACGACTCTATTTACATTTGTTAGGTTATAGATTGATCTCAATTAATTGATTTAATTACTCAAGTTGATAATTATTTAGATTTTATGCACATAACGTGAAGGCACAAACAAACCACAAATCTAATCTAGATGCAGTGGAAATTAAATTTGAAACAGTAATTTGTTGACTAATGGGGAAAACTTTCACAAGGTATAAGGAATCTTTGCCACTCTTAAGAATCCATTAATCAAGAACAAGCAATTATAAGGATAAAAAATCTTACCACTGTCCTGCCTATCCCAAAATACCAATCTATAGTTAAACTATTACGCTAATCTCCAATTAGAATTGATCTTCTAGAGACTTCTTCAATGCACAAATTTCCAATCTATAACGAACTCCCAGCAACCTGTAGTTCGTTAATGGATGCAAAGTTCTTTACTAAACACTCTTAGGATTGAAGGCAATTTAATTACAAAATCCTAAGACGCATAAGAATGTAATAGCTTTACAAAATGCATGTAGATTCTTTGTGAATGTCTCTATGTATAATGACAATAGTAAAATAAAGCTTTTATATCATATAGTAAGTTAGAGAATGAAACCTAGAAAAATCTTGTCATCATAGGTTGAAAATCAGATATAAGAATTCGGAATCTATGAAACTCGAAAGATTGAGAGGTGTCAAGTTTCATTATTCTCAACAAATAGAGCTATTGAGATAGGCGTTGAGATCCCGATTTTCAACTTTTCACAACTTGTTTCTTTGTGCACTCTTCATGTCTTCAATACTACTGCTTGATATACTTCTTTAAAGTACTTTATGATATTTTTGAATCCACTTAGATCTACCTAAATATAAGTAAAGTGTGTTTTGTCATAGACTCATAGGATATGCCAATTACATGAGAATATGACCTTACCAACATTCCCTTTGCCTCAATCCACTCGGCTAGTGCATACTCTCCACAAGAAAAGGTGGGGACCCGTCTAGGGTGCTTGCGCTGAAGGTGACTAATTTTATTTATTTTACAAATTTTTATTTGTTGTATTAGGCATTGTGTTTAGATCATGTTTGTTGATTATATTTACAGCATCTATTTGTGTTCTTGATTATACAAGATGTTTGTCTTTTTGTTTACATGATCACAAAAAAATAATAATAATAAAAATTGTACAATAATTCCAACAATCTGAAGATAGAGTTTATTTCCTCTTGTAATTTTTGTGAATTTTGAATATATATATATTTATATATATATATATTTTTTTCTTTTTCGCTTTTTCCGTGAACGTTGTGTGCCAACGTTAGACTTGTTCATATCTTGAATCCCTTGTGTTTTTGGTTTTTTATTTTTTTATTTTTATTTTACCGTAAACGACAACGTTTGTATAAGAATAAGATTGATTCCATCTTTTGAATTTGGGCGAATTGCTAAAAATTATGCATTCGGAGAAGGTAGCTTATTTGCTAAATCATATACTATATAATAAAAATAGGGCTTAGAAACCGTGGTTGCACCAAGTGGTTTCACCAAATGGAAGAAATTTCGTTAAATTTTAAAAATATGTATATAATTTTTTTTCTCCTATAATTTCTAAATTGATAAAACACTTAATTTGATTACAATCCAAATTTTTCATCTAATCTATTTGCTATAATTTCTAAGTTAATAAAAATATTAATTTTGATTACACTCTAAATTCTTCATCTAATCCATTTAATCCTTATTTTTTAAGTGTAATGTATTATAATCCAAATTCTCCATCTAATCCTTATTTGTATTTGCAGTGTATTATAAAAAAGCAATTTTAACAAACATACAACATACATTAAAAAATAAGTGTTTTTGCTACCTACATTCAACAAAATGTAAAATTTTAAAAAGAGATTAAATTTAGTTGGTTTTCTTCTTTGAAAAGTAAATTTAGTTGGTTGGTGCCATACAACTACAACCTACAATTGTGACTATCTAAATATTATCAACAAAACCTAAAATAATAGGATAGAAAGAAAAAAATCCAAAGCATAAAATATTAAAATGTGTAGTTGTGTACCTAGAAGTATAGCCATTCCCATGAATTAAAAAAGAAAAAAGAAGAAGATGAAAAAAGCACTTTCATTGGGAGGATATACACACGGGGAGGAATCATATCATATTATATTATATATAATAAAAGTTGGGCTTAGACACCATTGTTGCGCCACTTGATTTCACCAAATTGTAGAAATTTTCCACATGGCTTCACCAAATTATGGAAATTTTAATAAATTTTTAGATTTTAAGAATAGATATATATATATTTATATATATATATATATATTTTGGATAAATATGACAAATCAATAACAGTTGTGTCTATCTAAAATGTTATCAATAAATCCTAAAATCAATAGAATAGAATTACCTAAGGATAGAATTTAAATAAAAAAGAGAGATAAAAAAAAAATGCAAAAATAATGTTTCTTTAAAAAAACGTAAAAGGAAAAAAATTAGATCTAGCTAGGGATTTGTTAAACTAAAAATAATATAAAAACATGAGAATAGAAGGAAAATCAAATAGAAAAGTTGTGCACTGTTAAGTAATTAAAAATTGAAATCAGAAAGAGACAAAACAATGGACAAAACGAAACAAAAAATAAAAGAAAATCAATTAACCTATTCTGTGGAGTGAAGGTATTGATCGCGGAATGAATATAAAAAAAAATTGGTTAGTAAAGGTTAAAAAAAAAAAAATCTATATGTCTATATCATATCATATTATAAAATTAAAAAAAAAAAAAAGTATTTGAGTTTCACCTAAACTACTTCTTTTTGTTCATATCATTTTCTTCACAACCTAAAATTCCCACTATATATAAACAGTTTTTTGGTGTTTCATTATTTCTACTATGTATTTTACAATTATTTTCTATATTCTTCCTTTCTCCTCTTTGCCCTACCTAATACCTTGCAGGTATTTTTTTTTTTTCTTTCATCAAATTGAATAGATTTTGTGTATTTGTTGCCTTTTTATTATATATAATATGATTTTTATCAACAAGTTTTATAAATAGACTGAAATTCTATGTTTGATCACACATTTTAGTGTGTTTTTAGAAGTCAATATAGAAAGCAATATATTTGTATTTTTTAATTTCTTATTACATGATTATTTGTTGTTGACATCAATATTTTATTATGGTTTTTGTTTGATGCTTTGTTCTATGTAATCTATATTCTTTAATAAAAGCAAAATTTGCTGTCAAACATGAAATTGGATACGAGAGTATCCATTCGTCCAAATATCTATGTAAGTTCAAAAATTTGGATATATTTTCATTAATGAATTGAGGTTTTGGCTTAATTTTGTTTCAACCGTTTCAATTATTGAATTCATTGTTTTTTCATGTATAATATTAATAACTGTGTTTCTTTTATGATAAAAAAAAAAAATATATGTGTTCTTAAAGGCTAAAATACAATACAATTACAAACATTACTTTAAGTTAGAATGTTATATTTATTTATTAGTAAGTTAGAATGTTACATTAAGTTAGAGTATTATATTTTTATTTATTATTAATTTAGAAAGTAACATATGTATACATATGCTGGTTTAGAGTTTATATAACTTATAACCATTTGAATGAAATCAACACTAAAATAAATGATTTAAATATCAAAATAAGAAATAAAAATTAAATTTCTTTTAAGTGTACAAGTACAATTTATTTTTTAATCTTAAATTTTGAATTAATTCTTTATTCATTTTATTTGTTATTAAATTTAATTATATTATCAAAATATTTTTTATTAAGCCGTGCATCGTACAAGCCACATGGCTTCACAAAATTGTAGAAATTTTATTAAATTTTTAGATTTTAAGAAAAAATATATATAATTTTGCTTCTCCTATAATTTTTAAATGGATATTAGATTAATCAAGACTCTAATTCATTCTTATCTCTAATTCATTGTCATCATAAAATAAGTGTATCTCTAAAAAAAAAAAAAAAAAACAATTCTAGATTTTTAGATTTCAAATATATAAATATATATCATATTATATCATATCATATCATATTATATATAATGAAAATTAGACTTAAACGCCGTGATTGTGCCACGTGGCTTCATCAAATTGCAGAAATTTTGTTAAATTTTTAGATTTTAAGAAGAAAAAATATATAATTTTACTTCTCCTATAATTTTTAAATGGATATTAGATTAATCAGGGCTCTAATTCATTCTCATCTCTAATTCATTGTCATCATAAAGTAAGTGCATCTCTTAAAAAAAAAAATTCTAGATTTTAAATAAATATATATATATATATATATGTGGGGCTAAGGAACTTATGATCCGGCCCACGCTCTACTAGGGCCCAGGGCCCGTGCCGAGAAGGGTATTTGTCGAGGAAGAATGGGGAAATGCCGAAATGCCGGGGGCACAGCCGAGGATGACCCTATCCTCGGCGCTCTAAGACTTCAAAAGGAAGAGCAACATCTCGTTGAAGGCTACCCCCAAAAAGCCCCCTGAAGGAGATACGAGCAGAATGGGACCCACGTGGGGGTACGGTGCGAAACTGGTTCAGGGTAAATACGTCCTCTCCGCATTAAATGCACCCGCCAACGTCCTAACCAAATTAATGAGAAAAGACGTCTGAACAGGACGACTTCGATCATCGCAACTAACAAAAAGTAAGGGGAGACAGCTGATGGGACGGGTACTGAAGTAGGCACCTGCCTGATCAACAAGTGGAGGGCTAAGATCAACCAAGGAGGGCCATATAATGTGAAGGTCGATGCGCCAAGAAAGGGGCTGGGAAAAATGGCCAAGAACCAGGGCCTCCCAATCCGCCTCCAGGAGAAAGACTCCTCGAGCGAACACGATTTAATTCTATATGAACACCACGACAAACTACCGTCTGGTGATCAAGACCTAACATTTCAAAACCCACGCTCTACAAATTATATTGTTTAGGCCTTTTTTACGTGCGAACCCAATATCATTTTGGGTCGGTTCAAATCGAGCCCTTACATATATATATATATATATATATATATTGGCTTTACAAATTCATCTTAGGCAGTTTTAACTTTACATATTCATCTACTTTAATTTTGATATTAAAATTTATATAATAAATTGTGGGGCTAGAGAGTTTGTGACCCCAGCCCATTTCATGTTAAGGCCCAAGGCCTGCGCCGAAGAGATGCAGGGCCGAGGATGCACCATGAGAGTCGAGAACGGCCTAAGGAAATGGCCGAGGACGAGCTCCTGCTCGGCATGCCATAAATGCTCCTAAAAGGAAGAGTGATCACAGTGCGGAAACAGTACAAGTAAAAGGCTGTCAGTACTGCAGTAAAGCATTCTGCACCTGACAAGACCATACTCTTCAGTTTTTACAACCACTCCCAACCACTTTGGGTATGGGCCGATGGGACAAGTATCAGCCCTGGAAAGTCAACCCTACACGTGGACATAGGATAATGGATACAGGCTAATATAAAAAGGGAAGCAAGCAGTCCAGAAAGAGGGCTGGGAAAAATGGCTAAGAACCAGGGCCTCCCAGTCCGCCTCCAAGAGAAAGACTCCTCGAGCGAATACGATTTAATTCTATATGAACACCACGACAAACCACCGTCTGGTGACCAAGGCCTAGCCTTTCAAACCCACACTCTACAAATGATATTATTTGGGCCTTTTTTACGTGCGAACCCAATATCATTTTGGGTCGTTACAAATCGAGTTCTTACAATATATATATATAATTTTTCTTCTCTTATAATTTCGAAGTCGATAAAATCATAATTTGATTACAATCCAATTTCTATTTTAATTTGATTACAATCCATTGGTTGATGATAAGAATTAGCATTAGGAAGAAACACATTAAAGTTCTATTCCATATACAACCTTAACTTGCAAACATGTGCCTTCCTGGAAAATGAATATTACAATAGAATTAAATTTGTTAGCTCAAGTCGCACGGCTTAATAGAAAAGTAGTGCTTCACTGTTTCTACTTTATACAAAATAAAAAATTCATACAAATCATGTTGTTAATTAACGTTATTAGCCTTTTTTTTGTTATAAAAAAATTTGATATTTATCTAAAAAATTAAATTAAAAAATATTTGAAAAAAAAAAAGTAGATAACGTGAATTACGGTTTTTTTTTTTAATTTATTTTTTATATTTCTGTTATACCGTAAAAATCATGTTGTTTGATATTTATCCAACTTGATTTTTATTGTATTGGATTTTAATTTTAATTTCTTATTTTTTTGCTTATATCAACTTCTTCATAACTTAAAATTATCGTTTTAGAAACAACTTCTTATCAACTTTTGTTTTTTAGTTGAAGTTTAATTTTGTTTGTTGGATAAATATAGGAATGATTATAGATAATTGTTTTATTATACCATGACTCTCGTCTTTAGAGTTTGAGGACACTATAAATAATAAGGCCAGATTCATGATTTTTTCATTAATATTTTGAACGTCCAAATATCTATCATTTTTTAGGGTTATTTGTTATTTGTTTAATTTTTTTTGTTTGTTTATATTATTCCTGTTCTTTTCTCTCTTTTTTTTTTGGAGTTTCCTTGAGGTTTCGAAGCACTTGATCAAACAATACTCTTGGTATTGAGATTTTCCCCAAAAAAAATTTCTTAAAGTTTATATTTACACATTTTGTTTTGATAGGGTGAAATTCGGTGCCTCCTACCTCATTTTCAAAGACAAAAATTCAATTATTATGTAAGTGTATCTACTTTTATTTTTTAATGTTTAGTAATTTGGGTTGCATTTTTTTTTCCTACGTTTTGTTTTGTTTTTTCTTTTTTCTTTTTTTTGGGTGGATGAAAGCATACTTATTGTTAGAGTCCCACTTGATATAAAATTTAAATGCTATTAAAAATATAATTGTTAAAAAAACGTGTTATATTGCCATACTAGAAAAAATAGAATTAAAAAAAGAAACGTGATATGAATAGAATCAAAGAAAAAAAAACGTGATTGATGGTTGAGGTAATAAGGATATAAGATAGATTTTTTTTTTTTTAAAGGATATATATTTTTAAAGTCCCATTTGTTATAAAATTTAAATCTTATTGAAAATAGAATTATTAATCAACATGTTATATTACCATACTAAAAACAAAATAGAATTAATAAAAAAAAATAAAATAAAAAAGGTCTATGAAGGGGAAAAAAAGGTAATTGATGGTTGTAAGGAAATAGGATATGATTTTTTTTTTTAATTAAAACCTAATTATCAAACGTATAAAGTTTAAAATAAATTTAAAAAATCCACAAGATCATCACAACTTTATCCTAAGAAGTGATAAAACAATAGATGAAAAGTTAATAAGAACAAATAATATGTTATCTTTATCACCCTTCCTACCTATTTATGATATTATACATCTTAAATTACCAAATATCAAGCTTTTCAATTGGAAGGATCAAAATCTTCTCTAATAGTTTTTTTTTTTTTGGTTTTTCTCTTGCAACAGGCCTCTGAATATTTATTTTTCCATGATTTATATTTCATTGAGTCCAAAAATATTTCTTATTTTGTTATTATAACCATTTGATTGAATGAAAACAACACTAAAACAAATGATTTAAATATCAAAATAAGAAATAAAAATTAAATTTCTTTTAAGTGTACAAGTACAATTTATTTTTTAATCTTAAATTTTGAATTAATTCTTTTTTCATTTTATTTATTATTAAATTTAATTATATTATCAAAATATTTTTTACTAAGCCGTGTATCACACGGGCATAATACTAATACTATATAATAAAAGTTGGGTTTAGAAGTCGTGTTGCGTCAAGTGGCTGCACTAAATTGCAGAATTTTTTTTAATTTCTAAAAAATAAATACTGTAATTTTTTTTTTGTATTTATCTTCTTTTTAAACTGATAAAAATCTTAATTAAATTACAATCCAAACTCTTCATTTAATCCTTTTATTATTATAATTTATAAGTTGATAAAAATTTTAATTTGATTACAATTCAAACTCTTCAACTAATCCTTTTTTATTTATTTAAAAAACAAAAAACAACAAAAATTTTCATCTATTCCTTTTTTTAAATTTAAATTATATTACTTCCAGTAAAAAAAAAAAAAAAAAAAAAACATAATACCTTATAAAAAAACAAAAAAAACTACATATTCAATAGCAAAATCTTCCTCTTCACACATGACTATTTTTTTAGATAATTATTGTTCATACCAATTTAGCAAAAATATTTTTGGATAAAGTTAAAAAAAATTGTAAATAAGGTAATAAGTATTTGAGTTTAAAGTAAATACCTTCTCTTTTTTCTAAAAGCAAAAGTATCTATTCTATATATAATAAATGTTTGTTCTTCTAAAAAAAACAGTTTGTTTTATTTTTTTGGACAAAAATATTAATTTGATTGCAATCTAAATTCTTCATCTAATCCATTTAATTCTTATTTTTTAAGTGTAGTGTATTATAACCCAAATTCTCCATCTAATCTCTATTTGTACTTGTAGTGTATTATAAAAAGAAACAGTTTTTACAAAACATGCTACCTACATTCAACAAAATGTAAAATTTTAAAAAGAGATTAAATTTAGTTGATATTCTTCGCTGAAAAGTAAATTTAGTTGGTTGGTGCCATACAACTATAAACTACAATTGTGACTATCTAAATATTATCAACAAAACCTAAAATAATATGATAGAAAGAGAAAAAAAAAATCTAAAGCATAAAATATTAAAATGTGTAGTTGTGTACCAAAAAGTGTAGCTAATCCCATGAATTTTTTTTTTTAAAAAAAAAAAAAAGCACTTTCATTGGGAGGATATGCACATGGGGAGGAATCATAAATTATATAATAAAAGTTGAGTTTAAAAACTGTGATTGTGCCAAATAACTGCATTAAATTGCAGAAATTTTTTAAAATTTTTTAAAAAATAAATACTGTGGGGTCAAAGAATTTGACAACCCCGACCCACTTTATACTAAGCCCAAGGTCCACGCCGAGGAGGAAGAAATGGTCGAGGACGAATGAAGAAAGCCCAAATGGCCTAGAAACATCGCCGAGGACAATCCTGTTCTCGGCCAACCCAGATCCTAGAAGGGAAGAACGGCACACCATCGATGGCAACCTCCCAGAGCATCCCAAGAAAAAGGACAAGTACCGTAGGATAGCCATGGGAGCATGGTGTAAGAATAGTTCAAGGAGAAACTGTCACCTCCGTATTAAATGCCCACAACTAACGTTCTAGTCGCATTAATGAGGAAATGACCCATGAACAGTGCGGTCTTGGTTGCTGCAACTCACAGAAGGTTTGAGAAGTTGGCTAATGGAACAAGCACTCGAGTAGTGACCTGCATGATCAACAGATGGAGGGCCAAGATCGACTGGAAGGGGATATATAATGTGAGAAATCCTCCAGGAAAAGGGGATCGGGAAGGAGAAGAAGAATCCGGTAGCAATTTGTATGATCTTAGAAACTTTTGTAACCAAGCACTGAAGAAAGAATAAGAACAATAATTTCCTCGAAAGAAATGCCCAAGGACAGAATTTCATACTTTAGTCTACGTCCTTGTTATTCAACCCACCATAACCATGTCTAGTTGTTGTAACCCTCACTAAGGCCTAGTTCTTAAACCCATTCTCTATAAATTTATTGTATTTGGACTAGTTGGGTTTGAGTTCACTCATCAAGAGAAGAAGTGCTCAAATCCAGTCACTACAAATACTATATTTTTTTTTTTTTGTACTTATCTTCTTCTCTTATAATTTCTAAATTGATAAAATTTTTAATTTAATTACAATCCAAACTCTTCATTTAATCCTTTTATTATTATAATTTATAAGTCGATAAAAAATATTACAATTCAAACTCTTCATCTAATCATTTTTTTATTTTTTATTTTAAAAAAATCTTCATCTATTCATTTTTTTTTAAATTTAAATTATATTACTTCCAGTAAAAAAAAAAAACTATGTATTCAATAGCAAAATCTTCCTCTTCACACGTGACTATTTTTTTAGATAATTATTTTTCATACCAATTTACCAAAAATATTTTTGGATAAAGTTAAAAAGAATTGTAAATAAGGTAATAAGTATTTGAGTTTAAAGTAAACACCTTCTCTTTTTTCTAAAAGAAAAAGTATCTATTCTATATATAATAAATGTTTATTCTTCTAAAAAAATTTGTTTTTTTTTTTGGATAAAAATATTAATTTGATTACAATCTAAATTCTTCATCTAATCCATTTAATTCTTATTTTTTAAGTGTGTGTATTATAATCCAAATTCTCCATCTAATCTTTATTTGTACTTGTAGTGTATTATAAAAATAAAAATAAAAAGTTTTAACAAAGCATGCAACTTACGTTAAAAAATAAGTGTTTTAACAAAACATGCTACCTACATTCAACAAAATGTAAAATTTTAAAAAGAGATTAAATTTAGTTGGTTTTCTTCGCTGAAAAGTAAATTTAGTTGGTTGGTGCCATACAACTATAAACGACAATTGTGACTATCTAAATATTATCAACAAAACCTAAAATAATATGATAGAAAGAAAAGAAAAAAATCCAAAGCGTAAAATATTAAAATGTGTAGTTGTGTACCAAGAAGTATAGCTAATCCCATGATTTTTTTTTTTTTTTTTTAAAGCACTTTCATTGGGAGGATATGCACATGGGGAGGAATCATATATTATATAATAAAAGTTGGGTTTAGAAACTGTGGTTAAGCCAAATAGCTGCACTAAATTGCATAAATTTTTTTAAAATTTTTTTAAAATAAATACTATAATTTTTTTTGTACTTATCTTCTTCTCTTATAATTTCTAAATTGATAAAAATTTTAATTTAATTACAATCCAAACTCTTCATTTAATCCTTTTATTATTATAATTTATAAGTTAATAAAAAATATTACAATTCAAACTCTTCATCTAATCATTTTTTATTTTTTATTTTTAAAAATCTTCATCTATTTCTTTTTTAAAATTTAAATTATATTACTTCCTGTATAAAAAAAAAAAAAAAAAAAAAAAAAAAAAAAAAAAAAACTGTAAGAACTAGATTTGAATCCCTTGCCCAAAATGTGGATGGACTTAGGCTCAAAAAGCCTAAAACAATGAATTTGTAGAGGGTGGGTTGGAAAACTGGGTTTTAATGAATTAGACAACCACTGAAGTGGATTCAGAGGACAAGAGAATGAAGATAGACAAGTTTATACTGAAGAAAATTGTCCTCGGCACAGTCTGAGGAGGTTAGTTCTTATATATTTCTCTCAAGTTTGGTTACAAATGCAATTCTTGATTGCTACAGTCTTTTTCTCGTAATTTTCTCGATCCCTTTCTCTTGTTGCTTTCTACCCCTTTTATACTCTCTTCTCCTTTCATCTTTACCCTCCACGTGTAGACCAGATGGTTGGTGGTTGATACTTGTCCCATCAGCACCATTCTAAAGTCTTTACGTAGTAGCTGTAAGGTTGAAAACCACTATTCAGGTATCACCTTCACATTAAAGTGGCCAGAGAGTTAGCTGCAGAGTATTTAATGCAGTGATAGCAGCTTTCTCCTTAGATATTTTAGGACTCCCTCATGTTCTATGTTTCTGCAATATTTACCTATACCAACAGAACTTCTTGGAACGTTTCCCTAAACGGCAGACTACCTCTACGGACCTCGGCTTTAGTTAGCCGAGGAGGCATTCATCCTTGGCCCAACTTTCCAGACCATTATGACCAAGACTAACTTCTTCCTTTACTAACACGAGCTCCCTTGACAATGTTTACTCTTCCTCGGACAACCCCTTGTCCTCGGCTTGGGCCTCAAGCCCAATATATACGTGGATAATGAGCTCCTGGGCCCAATAACCCTACAATACCAAAAAAAAAAAAAAAAAAAAAAAAAAAAAAAAATATTCAACAGCAAAATCTTCCTCTTTACTTGTGACTTTTTATTTTTTTAGATAATTATTGTTCATATCGATTTACCAAAAAAAAATTTGGGTTAAGTTAAAAAAAATTGTAAATAAGGTAATAAGTATTTGAGTTTAAAGTAAGCACCTTCTTTTTTTTCTCAAAAAAAAAAAATGTATCTATTCTATATATAATAAATGTTTGTTCTTCTTAAAAAAAAAAAGTTTTTTTTTTTTTTTTTTTGGTTATAAAAGAGAAGTTTCCATTTTTCCATTAAAAAAAATGTTTTCCTTTTTCTTTCTCTTCATAAGAATTTTTTTTTTTTCACTTTTTATGTGATTTATGAGATAGCAACAAAAAAATTGATTATAAATCTTCCAATAGGATTAAAATTCTATATCAAATGAAACTCTACCTATATATATATATATATATATATATATCCTTTTTGAAGTAAAATTTATTCCAATATGTGAATGCCTAAATCTCATAACAGGTATGCATTCTTTCTTCATTATTATTTTTTCATTTTGTTTAAGCTATTTTTCTTTAATTTCAAAAATATTAATAAAAACTTCTCACACACATTTTAACTCAATTCATAATATTAAACTTTCATATTCATTTATTCTCTTCTACAATAATTGATTAAGGTTTTAGTTACATACTCACACTTTCATCTCTCAAAGTGATTGAGAAAATAAACAGGTTTATTCTTTGTTATTTTTTTTCTAAATTTATATCTTAATTTATAATTTGTATTAATTTCTTAATTTTAAATCATGAAAAAGTTTGATTATATTCTTTATATTGAATGCAAATTGTTGTTTATAGGTTTTTGGTTGTGTTATATTCTTCGGAAAAAAAGAAATAAAATAAAATAAAAGAGTTTATAAAAATTTGGCAACAAAGCTAAATAGATAAACCTAAGAAATGTTTACTGATAATAGTTTTATTAGAAACTTTTATTAACATGATTTAAAAAAAAAAAATTGAATAGAGAGATAATTTATTAACGTGATTTAAACTCTACTAAAACTTTTTTTAGGGATTGGTTTAAAAAATTTTCAAAGTAATTTTCTAATTATTAACTACTATGCGCTAACTTCTAACTACCAATTGAAATAGTAATCTGTATAAGATACCACTTTCAAAGATTAATATCTTAGCTATTATATATTATATGTTGACTTTTCTTTTTTTTTTTTTTTTTTTCAAAAGAAGCGTCTCTCTCTCCCCGCAAAATAAAGAGATTATAACAAGAATTAACTAGATAGGGACCACCACTTTTCTGCAATAAATGTTAAATTCTAATAATTTTTCATGTATATACACACACATGTAGTGTGCAAGCATAGAGCTTAAACTTGGTAGGGTGAAACTCACTTAAGTTTTAGTGCCTTCTTCCATGCTTTCAAGAACAAAAATTAAATTCTCATGTGAGTCTCTCTCTATTTCAGAATTTTAAATGTTTAATAATTTAGATTGTTCTTAATTAGTGAATTGATGTTTCACTTAAACATGATTTTAATTATTGTTTTGGATAGTTTTTAACTATTAAATTTAAGGGTTTTCCATTTAAATATATGTGATTTATTGAGCCTTAAAGTTTAATGTATTATTGAAAATCATTTTATATACATTTTTAGGTACCTCTACTATCTTCAATTTAATATATATATGTGGGGCCCAATAATTTGTGGCTCTGACCCACTTTTACATTGGGACCCAAGGCCCGAGCCGAGGAAGGATATAGCCGAGGACATATAATAAAAGTCCAAGTAACCTTGAGACATAGCCGAGAATGACTCTATCCTCGGCATCCCCGAGGCCCTCCTGAAAGAAAGGTTAAGAACGGTATAGGAACAGTTTTGGGAAAAACCTAAAATATCTGCGTTGATAGAAAAAGGACCCTTGGACAGCATGACGACAAAGGACAAAGGGAAAGCTGCCATTACTGCCATTGAATACTCTGCACCTGACAGAACCATGCTCTTCAGCTTTTACAATCACCCCCAACCACTTTAGGTATGGGCTGATGGGACAAGTGTCAGTCCTGGAAAGTCGAACCTACACGTGGACGTAGGATGAGGGGTACATGCTAATATAAAAGGAGAAGCAAGCAATCCGGAACAGGGGCTGGGAAGAAAGGCTAAGAACCAGAGCCTCCCAGGCCATACCAAGGAGAGAGACTTCTTGAGCGAACATAATTTATTTCCGTATGAACACCACGACCAACCATCATCTGGTGACCAAGGCCTAGCCTTTCAAGCCCATGCTTTACAAATTTTATTGTTTAGGCCTTTTAACGTTCAAACCCAACATCATCTTGGGGTCGTTACGAATTGAGTCCTTACAATTGGCGCCGTCTGTGGGAAGGCTTGTGTGTTGGCACCGGCGGTGGGTCGAGAAAGTCCCCCCATCACTTCCGACAGCCCGTTGTAGTGCCTTAACATAAAGTTCCATGAGGGGCTACGCTTTCCCATTAAGGGCTACGCTTCGAAGTGTTAGTAGCGCGGATGGTTCTAGGGGCTTGGCCGATGGGCTAATCCCCCCAAACCAATGTCCCACGCCTTGGCCGAGGGACTAATCCCCCCAACTACTTAAAAAGCTAAGTTTTGGACAGAACCAAGGTATTGTATGGTCCTCAGACTCAAACCTATGGGGAAACCAACTACTTAAAAATGCTAAGTTTTGGACAGAGCCAAGGTATTGTATGGTCCTCGGACTCAAACTTATGGGGAAACCAACTACTTAAAAAGCTAAGTTTTAGACAGAACCAAGATATTGTATGGTCCTCGGACTCAAACCTATGGGGAAACCAACTACTTAAAAATGCTAAATTTTAGACAGAATCAAGGTATTGTATGGTCCTCGAACTCAAACCTATGGGGAAACCAACTACTTAAAATGCTAAGTTTTGGACAGTTCAAGGTATTGTATGGTCCTTGGACTTAAACCTAGGGGGAAACCAACTACTTAAAAATGCTAAGTTTTGGACAGAACCAAGGTATTGTATGGTCCTCGGACTCAAACCTATGAGGAAACCAACTACTTAAAAAGCTAAGTTTTGGATGAAACCAAGGTATTGCATGGTCCTCGGACTTAAACCTCTGAGGAAACCAACCACTTAAGGAGAATTCTAGATTGCTCAGACCTAAGGGAAAATTATTTACTGAAAGTCGGATTAAGTCCTAGACGGAATGAAGATCCCGACCTGTCCTCAGATCCTCAGTTCTAAGGGAATTGGTACAAACGAGCGTTTATGTTCGATATGGTCGTACTGCGGTCCTCAGACCGGATGCCAAAAATAGCTAAGGCTATGAAGGTTAAGAGGAAGGTGGCAAAGCACCCTAGTACATGGTGACCCGCATGAGCAGTTCATTTTGGGTTACCCATCCTCGGATGATTACCTCCTATACAGTATCGAGCATTCAGCTGTCATTTTGGCTAATCTTGGGTATGTAACCTTTTTCAGGTCGGCATTATTGTGCCGAATAGTTTCAATAAGCTCAGAATAATATCTTTTTCTTAACAAGGGTTTCGGCCCTAAGTATCGTTCAGAAAAAAAGTAAAAAATAAAAAATCATCATATAATAGGACATCCATTCATAGCATAACTATTGCAGAAAAGAAAGAATTCAGGGAATAAAATAATGTCAACTTTTATTAATATAAAGAAGTAGTACAGCGTACAATGAGGGGTTTAAACAAGCCTATACAGGAAGCTAATTACAAAAGCAAAAATAAAAAGATACAAGGAAACGACAAGTCTTTCTAAACTCTGCTCCAATAGCGATTATGTATGAGAGGGTGACCCCCTTTGATGGAAGAGGAGAAGAAGAGGAAGAAGTAAAAGCACCAGGATGGATCCGGTGATGGGAAAGAAGAAGAAGGGGAGGCAAAAGGAGGCACCAGTGAAGGAAGAGAGGAGGAGGCAGGGATGCTTAGTCCCCACTTCAGCCCTGACTCCTAACACGTAGGTGCCATATTAGCTATGCTCGGAAGAGAGCGGATGGTACCGACGATGAGAGGCCCCATTGCTGTCACACCAAAAATCTGATGCGACCAGCACCTGCTTCGGATTTTGGCTGAAGGAGGAGGAGGCTTCTCCCCCACCTTGTGAAAGGGGAGAGTTGTCTTGAGTCTCTGCCTACCCTGCCCTGACCGAGCCATCTTAAGTTTCGGAGGGACTCGGGGCTTTTGGAGAGGATGTGGTTCCTTCACCCTTGCTTTTACCTCAAACATATCACACTCTAAATCTTGATTATGCTGATAAGGAAAACTTTGAACGTAGTTGGAGGTTTAGGACTTTAGAAAGACTGAAGGGTCTGTGCGTAAAGGAAGTGACCTCCTGCCTTGCTTCTTATTAGACATGGCAAAACGGGTCAGAATTTTCTGACCCGACCTGAAAAATACCCGACCCGAACCCCATTTTTTTTTACCTGAAACAAAAACGGGTTGACCCGTGACCCGACTTGTATTTTTTGCGGGTCAACCCGACCCGACCCGAATTCGAACCATATTTTTAAAACTTTTTTTTTTTGGTAAAAAAAATAGTGAAATTAAGACAATATTGGTTTAATTGTTTATTGTGAGTTTTAAGGAAACAATTGATACATTTACATAACTGCATGCAAATTAATTGAAAAATAAATGGTTGAGCATTCTGTAATGAGTAAAGATTTTTAGCTATCAAATAGCAAAGTACATGTCAAGATAATCTAGTTACAGTAAAGTTAAAAACAGATTTAAAATTGTAGATATGTGTGAGACACATTCACAAGTGTGAAAATAGTAAAGCCAAAGTATCAAATTAGTATAAATTATGAATGCTTAGATCTATTTTTTAATAATTTATGTTCAAAATAAACGACTTTTCAAAATAAATTATGATATTTCCTAGAATGTGTGCTGCTTAACAATAATATGATCTTCATAAAAGAGACTAGGTATAAATAAGTAAGCAATCAAACTTTAATGTATATCTCAAATTGAAATAGAGTGTCAACCACAATTGATAATAGATTATAAAATTAATTTTTAAAATTGTAAATTTCTTATATGTTTTTATTCTTTATCAAATGAGTTATCCAATAAGTCATTTGTAATTTTTTTTTTTGGAATGTTGATATTGTGTAAAAATAAAACTTGTATATTTGTTTTACTTATCTTTGTGTTGTTTTGTTTTATATAGCAATGTTAGGATTTGTATAATTTTAAAATTATTGAACAAGTATTAATAAGTTTAACTGAGTTTATTTTTTATATAAGTAGTGAATTCAAAATAATTCATTTTACATCAAATAATATGTTGCATAACTATCCAAATGGCAAATACATATTATTTTCTTTATAATAAAAAAATATAAAAAATAAAAAATAAAAAATTTCATATGAAAAATACGGGTCAACCAACCCAACCCGACCCGACCCGCAACCCGATTGACCCGAACCCGTTTTCAACCCGTTTAAAATGACCTGTGACCCGTTTGACCCGTGACCCGATTGACCCGACCCGAACCCGAACCCGACCCGACCCGCCTGTTTTGCCATGTCTACTTCTTATACGGAAGGCAAGACTGGTGGCATTTAATCTATACAGATTTCCAAGGAAAGCTCAGAACGAGATAATTCCCGCTTAACTCCCAACGCCGTTTACAACCGTTGAATGGGCGTCGCCTCGTGAAAGGAGCTTATTAAAAACGGGCCTCGTACACTAAAACGGCAGAGACGCGACGTGAGTAAAACTAAAAGAATGTCTCATGACCGGAAGTGTTTCCCGGACAAACTAAAAGACACCGACATTTATGAAGGGCAAAGTTAGACAAACTGTGGTATAGGCCCGACATCCGCAAAATCCTCCTCCTTGACCAAGAGGTGGGACAGCAGGATTTTGAGGGGCTATTATGGGGCCCAATAATTATGGCTCTGGCCCACTTTTACATTGGGACCCAAGGCCCGAGCCGAGGAGGGATATAGCCGAGGACATATAATAAAAGTCCAAGTAACCTTGAGACATAGCCGAGGATGACTCTGTCCTCGACATCCTCGAGGCCCTCCTGAAAGAAAGGGCAAGAACGGTATAGGAACAGTTTTGGGAAAAACCTAAAATATTTGCGTTGATAGAAAAAGGACCCCTGGACAGCATGGCGACAAAGGACAAAGGGAAAGCTGCCATTACTGCCATTGAATACTCTGCACCTGACAGAACCATACTCTTCAACTTTTACAATCACCCCCAACTACTTTGGGTATGGGCTGATGGGACAAGTATCAGTCCTGGAAAGTCGAACCTACACGTGGACGTAGGATGAGGGGTATAGGCTAATATAAAATGAGAAGCAAGCAATCCGGAACAGGGGCTGGGAAAAAAGGCTAAGAACCAGAGCCTCCCAGGCCGTACCAAGGAGAGAGACTTCTCGAGCGAACATAATTTATTTCCGTGTGAACACCACGACCAACCATCGTCTGGTGACCAAGGCCTAGCCTTTCAAGCCCACGCTCTACAAATTTTATTGTTTGGGCCTTTTAACGTTCGAACCCAACATCATCTTGGGGTCATTACGAATTGAGTCCTTACAATATACATATATGCATTTTATAATATTTTAGTCTCACGCAACATGCATTCATTATGTAACTTAAAAGTAAAATATTCATTTATTTTTATTATTTATTTTCAGAAAATTAATAAAAAAAATTATTTATATATGAATTTTGATTAAGCCGTGCATTACACGGGCATAATACTAGTATAAAATAAAAGATACTATTAGTTTTTAGTACCTTATTGATCAACTATGACAAATATACCTATCAAAAAAAAAAAAACCTATGACAAATATAAAATTTAGCTTTTTAAAAAAAAAAAAAAAAAAACTAGTTGTGTTAATTTTTTTTATAAAAAAAATAAATGAATAAATCGTGAAACGAATAATTTTGTTGGTCATTCGTAATAGTATAATAAATAAACATCTAGATAGTTAAGTTGGCTATTGTCATATGAATCCATCCTACAAGCACACCCAAACCTACAACCAAGTTCACAACATACTTATGGTGTTTATGATTTTATTTTGTTAGCCACAATGTGAATTTCGAGCTTAGGGATTTCAATGCCTCAAATCGAGTTTCAACTCTTTTATTTTATTTTATTTTTTACATTCTTCAATTTTTTTTTCTTTTATTAATAATTTTATTTTAAAAATCTTCTATGTGATGGTTTCAAAAAAAAAAAAAAAAAACTTCCATGTGATAGACCAAGTGGCACACAAAAGCATTTTTAATTTAGCCATTAACCAAATTAGTATTTTTCAGCGTTAAGGACTAAACTAATACATTTAGAACATTAAGTACCATTTTGATACATAATGCAAACATTAAGGACCAAAATAGTTATTAACCCTACTGTCTAATTTTTCCAATGGACATAAACATAAAAGCATACATTTTTCCTCACTCTTATCTTTACAAACAAAACAAAGGAAATATAGAATTTTCATATTTTCTTCTTCTTTTTTTCCCATATCCAAACATACCACACAAAAATATTTTATTTTCCCTTTTTTTCTCTATTATTTTCATCATCCCTTCACTCAAAGCCAAACATATGGAAGCATTCGGAGTGGGGTAAGAATGTGGATTCTCTTTAAAACAGGTGGGTATTCACATTCCAATATCTGTAAAAAGTTACATTATTATAAAGTGACAATTTTACTCATTCCTTCATACCCTATACCAATAGAAACAAAACAATAAACATTATGGATTTAACACTCCTTCAAAAAATTATGATTAAGAATTAGTCATTTTGATTTTCCTTTTATATCTCATATGTGGGATTGAGTTATGTAAGGACTCGATTTGTAACGACCCAAAATGATATTGGGTTCGCACGTAAAAAAGGCCCAAACAATATCATTTGTAGAGCGTGGGTTTGAAAGGCTAGGCCTTGGTCGCCAGACGGGGGTTTGTCGTGGTGTTCATATAGAGTTAAATCGTGTTCGCTTGAGGAGTCTTTCTCCTGGAGGTGGACTGGAAGGCTCTGGTTCTTGGCCATTTTTCCCAACCTCCTCTTCTGGACTGCTTATTTCCCCTTTTATATTAGCTTGTATTCCTTATCCAGCGTCCACGTGTAGGTTTGACTTTTCAGGACTGATACTCGTCCCATCAGCCCATACCCAAAGTGGTTGGGGGTGGTTGTAAAAACTGAAGAGCATGGTTCTGTCAGGTGCAGAGTATTCAATGGCAGTAATGGCAGCTTTCCCTTTGTCCTTGGTCGCCATACTGTCCAGCAGCCCTTTCTCTATCAGCATAGATATTTTAGATTTTCCCCAAAACTGTTCCTATACCATTCTTACCCTTTCTTTCAGGAGGGCCTCGGGGATGCCAAGGACAGAATCGTCCTCGGCTATGTCTCGGGATAACTTGGAATTTTATTATATTTCCTCGGCTATATCCCTCTTCGGCTCGGGCCTTGAGCCCCAATGCAAAAATGGGCCAGGGTCACAAATTATTGGGCCCCACAATAGCCCCTCAAAATCCTGCTGTCTGACCTCTTGGTCGGAGAGGAGAGTTTTGATAATGCCAAGACTTTATTACAGTTCGTTTAGCTCTGCCCGTCATTAATGTTGGTGTCTCTTAGTCTGTTTAGGAAATGCATCGAGTTTAAGAGACATTCTTCTAGATTTACACACGATGCGCACCCACCGTTTCAGTGTTCGAGGCGCGTCTTTAATAAATTTCCTTTACGAGGTCAATTAAATCCGACAGTTATAGATGACATTGGGGAGTTGAACAGACACTATATCGTTTACAGCTCTTCTTGGAAATCTATACGGATTAAATGCCACTGATCTTACATTCCATATAAGAAGCTAGATGAGAGGGTACTTCCTTTGCATAAAGACCCTTTAACCTTTCTAAAGCCTCAAACCTCAAGCTGCTCTCAAAGTTTTCCTTATCAGCACAGTCAAATATTATAGTGTGTTATGTCTGAGGTAGAAACGGGGGTGAAGAGACCACATCCCTTCCAAAAGCACCGTGTCCTTCCGAAACTTAAGATGGCTCGGTCAGGGCAGGGTTGACAGAGACTTAAAATATTTCTCATCCTCCTTCAGCCAAAATCCGAAGCAGGAGCTAATTGCGTCAATTTTTTGATGCAATTGAGCTAGGGTTGCTCATTATCAGTACCATCCGCTCTCCTATGAGCATAGCTAATATGGCACCAGCGTGTTAGGGGTCAGGGCTGATGCAGGGACTAAGTATCCCTGCTTCCTCCTTTCTTCCTTCACTGGTGCGTCCTTTTGCCTCCCCTTCTTCTTCTTTCTCATCACCAGATCCATCCTGGTGCTTTTACTTCTTCCTCTTCTTCTCCTCATCCATCAAAGGAGGTCCTACTCTCAATATGGGTGCTACTAGGGCAGAATTCAGAAAGACTTCGGAGCAGAGCTTAAAAAGACTTCTGGTCGTTTGTTTGTTTGTTATTGTTTTTTTTTTTTTTTTTTTTTTTTTTTTTTTTTTTATATTGTTTTTGCAATTCATTTTCTGTATAGGCTTGTTTAAGCCCTTCATCGTACGCTGTAATACCTCTTTATATTAATAAAAGTCAACATTGCTTTATTTTGTATATTCTACCTCTTCTTTCTGAAATGGTTATGCCGTGAATAGACGTACTACCACACGACTTCTTTTCTATTTTTATATTCTGAACGATGTTTAGGGCCGAAACCCCAGTTAATAAAAAGACCTTGCTCTGTGCTTATTGAAACTATTCGGCACAATAATGCTGACTTGAACAAATGATATTTAGGGAAAAAACCTTTATTTGAGAGAAAGATGTAATTATGTACTTATCAGGTTATTCGGCTTGATAATGCCATCCTAAAAATAAACAATACTTACGGCTGAAACCCCTGCTAAGGAAAAGATGTTAAGAAAAAGATGTTATTACGAACTCAATAGAGCCGTTCGGCACAATAATGCCGACCTGAGAAAGCGGTACATACCCCAAAACAGCCGAGATGACGGTTGAATGCTCGGTGCGGTGTAGGAGGTAACCATCCGAGGATGGGTGGTTCAAAGGTGGACCGTCCATTTGGGCCGCCAAGTACTTAGAGTGTTTCGCCGCCTTCCTAATGGCTTTTGTAGCCTTGGTCCTTTTTTGGCATCCAATCCGTTTGCATTAATTCCCTTAGAGCTGAGGCTCTGAGGACAGATCGGGATCTTCCTGTACGTCTGAGTAACCTAACACTCTTTTTAAGTAGTTGGTTTCTCCAAAGGTTTGAGTCCGAGGACCATGCAATACCTTGGTTCTGTCCAAAACTTGATTTCTAAGTAGTTGGTTTCCTCATAGGTTTGAGTCCGAGGACCATGCAATACCTTGATTCTGTCCAAAACTTGATTTCTAAGTAGTTGATTTCCCCATAGGTTTGAGTCCGAGGACCATGCAATACCTTGGTTCTATCCAAAACTTGATTTCTAAGTAGTTGGTTTCCCCATAGGTTTGAGTCCGAGGACCATGCAATACCTTGGTTCTGTCCAAAACTTGATTTCTAAGTAGTTGGTTTCCCCATAGGTTTGAGTCCGAGGACCATGCAATACCTTGGTTCTGTCCAAAACTTGATTTTTTAAGTAATTGGTTTCCCCATAGGTTTGAGTCCGAGGACCATGCAATACCTTGGTTCTGTCCAAAACTTGATTTCTAAGTAGTTGGTTTCTCCATAGGTTTGAGTCCGAGGACCATGCAATACCTTGGTTCTGTCCAAAACTTAATTTTTTAAGTAGTTGGTTTCCCCATAGGTTTGAGTCCGAGGACCATGCAATACCTTGGTTCTGTCCAAAACTTGATTTCTAAGTAGTTGGGGGGATTAACCCCTCGGCTATGGTGTGAGACCTTGGTTTAGGGGGATTAGCTCCTCGGCCAAGCCCCTAGAACCGTCAGTACTGCTGACGCTACGAAGCGTAGATCCTAGTGAAGAAACGTAGCCCCTAGTGGAACTTTACGCTAGAACACTACAACCGGCTGTTGGAAATGATGTGAGGGATTGTCTCAACCCACCACCTGTGCCAAGACACAAGCCTTTCCCACAGACAGCGCCAATTGTGAGGACTCGATTTGTAATGACCCAAAATGATATTGGGTTCGCACGTAAAAAAGACCCAAAAAATATCATTTGTAGAGCGTGGGTTTGAAAGGTTAGGCCTTGGTCGCTAGACGGGGGTTTGTCGTGGTGTTCATATAGAGTTAAATCGTGTTCGCTCGAGAAGTCTTTCTCTTGGAGGCGGACTGGGAGGCTCTGATTCTTGGCCATTTTTCCCAGCCTCCTCTTCTGGACTGCTTATTTCTCCTTTTATATTAGCTTGTATTCCTTATCCAGCGTCCACGTGTAGGTTTGACTTTTCAGGACTGATACTTGTCCCATCAGCCCATACCCAAAATGGTTGGGGGTGGTTGTAAAAGTTGAAGAGCATGGTTCTGTTAGGTGTAGAGTATTCAATGGCAGTAATGGCAGCTTTTCCTTTGTCCTTGGTCGCCATACTGTCCGGCAGCCTTTTCTCTATCAGCATAGATATTTTAGATTTTCCCCAAAACTGTTCCTATACCATTCTTGCTCTTTCTTTCAGGAGGGCCTCGAAGATGCCGAGGACAGAATCGTCTTCGGCTATGTCTCAGGATAACTTGGACTTTTATTATACGTCCTCGGCTATATCCCTCCTCGGCTCGGGCCTTGGGCCCCAATGCAAAAATGGGCCAGGGTCACAAATTATTGGGCCCCACAAGTTAGATGTTAAAAGAAAATATATTATTTTTATTAACAAAACATGATGTCATGATTTTCTTGAAGAACAAGAATTTAAATAATTATTTTTGTATTATATATGTCATTCAGAAATGTTAGATTATAGTATTAATGAATTTGCTAAATGATTTAAAATTTATATTTTTTTTCTTATATCTTAATTTGGAGGGAAAAAAAAAAAAACACATATCTTGTTTACAAATATAAAGATAATTTGAAAAAAAAAAATATCTATACTATCTATAAAAGGACTCGCCTCTTTGAACTGGACTTTTATATGGTTCAAAAATATCCTCATTAATAAAGTGTAACTTCTCTTCGAAATATGGTTATAAATGTCAAATAAAAAATTTTATTTTAAATTCAAAAAGAGAACTCCTAAACTTTAGGATTTTTTTTCTCTTCACGTTCATCATTTTAGTCCCTAAAATTTAGCATTTTTTATTCCTTTTTCATTAGAATAAAATTAAAACACCCCCAATTTAAAAAAAAAAAAAAAAAAAAAAAAAAAAGAGAACTCCTAAAATTTAGCCTTCTTCCCCCTCACTTTCATCTTATTTTTCCCACCCAAACTTTTCTCTATATAACTACACCACTTTCAAACACACATTCAAAAAATAAATTACAATTTCTGTTTATATCTAAAGTTTATCCTTTTAATTTGTTTGAAATATAAAAAAATATGTATTTTAAAATTATAATAGATGCAAATTATTAACTTTTACTCAAAAAAATAGAAAAGCCTTAGAGGCTAGTTTCCTATAAGATTCTTAGGAATAAACTATAAAAAAAATAAAAAATAAATAAAAAAAATTCATATTCTCATGAAACTTATTAGTTATTAGATTTCTAATCATAGCAAACATATAAATAATTACATTTCAAGATATCACATTATCAGGAATTTGAATGCCGAGGCTAAATCAAATGTAGTGTAAAGAAAATGAGAAACTAATTCACACAATTTACCATACAGTTTACCACAACTTATCCATATGTTAGCTTGTGATTGAATTATATCATTTATACATTGATCCATCACTCCTCATTGTCACTTGGTGAAAAATAATTCAATCATTACTTGACACATGTGCAAATCAAATCAAAGTGTGTGACAATGTGTAACTAGACTTATCCTTGAAAATATTTCCCTAAAAAAAGAAAAAGAAATTCTATATCCAAAATATTTTCATAACACTTTCATAATAAATCATAAATAATAGGTTATTATTGGCTGTTACGAGTAGTCAAAAAATTAATTTAAGTTATGAATTCAAATTAGATTTATTGTGAAACTGTTGTAGACATATCATTTCTTTTCAAATTAGAAGCAATAACAACTCATCATATATGATTTGTTGTGAAAATGTTGTGACTGGATTGGATCTAACTTTAATATCAATGGCTGAGAATTTGACACCGCTAAAGTCATGAAATCATATACTATATAATAAAAGTTGAGCTTAAAAACCGTGGTTGCATTAAGTAGTTTCACCAAATTGCAGTAAAGGTTTAGAAGCTGTGCCAAGTGGCTTGATAGAATTGATGTAATGTTTTAGATAAAAATAACAATTTTTCGATCTTATCAACCACTTTGGATAAAGTAAGAGCAAACATGCTACAAGATAATGATAAAGCCTAGCAATTCAATGGATAATGATAAGCCCTTTGAGCTGTGTTTATCTAAAATCTTATATTGATAAGTTTTCAGATAAACACCGTGTAACAAAGTCAATCCGTGTTTGAAACAATTTTGTATAATAGTAATTCATATATAAATAGAATTGACTCTCGGTTAATTAGGTAGTCAAAATACTTCTCATTAATATTGTTGCTGCCTTAATCTGCAAAGCAAGGTATGTATTTCTCCTCCTCTTGCTCTTCTTCTTCTTCGTTTTATTTTGTTATTTTGTTCTTTCTTTGATTTACTTATTGGCCAGAAAATAAATTTAATGTATGTGAAATCCACGGTACAATTATCTTCAATAGAAATAGATCAATTTATTTGAGCGCTCCTAACAACAAATATCTTGAATGATTCATGTTTGATTAAAAAATTATATGTTCTACTATATATATATATATATATATATATATATAGTTTATTAAGAGTGCAACAAATTTTTTTAATAAGCATTAAAACTCACATGGATTTGAATTTCTCATTAACATGGAAAATTATTGAATATTCCAAGAGTACCATAAATGCGTACTCCCCCCCTCTCACATGAATTGTGAGTCTTACCACAAATTTAATTAGTGGGATCCACAATTATGTAAGAGAGGAGGAGTACGCATTTATGGTACTCCGAGAATACTCAATAATTACCCCCATTAACATTGGTGGGTTTGGGTGCCCTAATTAATGAGTGGTTTGTAGGGTTTTTTTTTTTTTTCCCCAAAATTCAATGCTAACAATTTAGAATATTTGAAAAAGTTCCAAAAAAAAATATTATTAATAAAGTATAAAAAATGACAAAAATAGTTATTGTTTTCCAAAAAAATTATATAGAAGAAATTAATGACCAAATTCTTTTTTTTATTAAAAAATAGATATAATTTTTTTTTTTTTGTTCTTATAATCTTCTCCTATTTTCTATGTTTTTATTACTAAGAGTAAATAAAATCTAATCTCCAAAATAAATAGATTGCAGTGCTATCATTTTATTTAGTTGAATTTTTTTGAAGCCAACCCCATCATTAATATATATTAACTACACAAAAAATCATTTATGAACTGTATTCATCTCATTCGGGGTGTTAAAAATTAGTATTTTAAGTTTTATCCTTTTTGAGGAAATGATAAGGAAAGTTTTTGGATCTAGCTCTACTTACTTTCCAGTAAATACAGGAGAGTTAATTCTCTAATCTATTCCGCTTATATTGCTCCCTTAATATATCTTTTAATTAGTTTCCTTTGGAGTGCAAGCACTTACATTTGGCTAAATAACTACACAAGTAGTACAAGGATGAGTTCATGCACACTAATGATATTAATTCACCTTTAAAAAAGTTGGGCGAGGAGTAAAAAAAAAAAAAAAAAAAAGTTAGTAGTTCCTTCATTGCTTTGTATGATATCTTCGGGGCATAGTAGTGAAGATGCAAAGATGGTTGCAACAGGTTTGAGATATTGGAGTTCATTAATTCTTTTTTGTCGTATGTGATATCTTTGGGCACATGAGTGAAGATGCAAAGATGATTGCAATAGGTTTGAGAGATTGTAGTTAAAACTTTATCCGCAAATATCATGCTAAGTAGTTTTTTTTTTAGTTGATCAAACACAAATTTAAATAATATGTGGGGTAGAATTTGAATCCAGTGCTTCACATAGGGATTAGGAAGTGCCACAAAGCTAAAATGCAAGGTATGATGGATACATCTTTGTTATTAACTTAACATGTTTTTTTTCTTTTAAAATCAAATATAAAATTTATAAATTATAAAAATGAATGTGGTCATTATCAAAACCCACACACACACACACACACATATATATATATTGTTGACTTATTTTGTTTTGTCAATAATACGTACAGACATAGAGGATGAGATCAAATAATACAAATTGTTGTTCAGATTGTTTTTCAATTATCAATACAAACTTATTACTAAGGTCTTAACTCTAAGTTTTTCTCCCAAAAAAAAAAAAAAAAAAACTTGATTTTGAGCATTAAAGTTCAATATATTATTCAAAATCCTTTTATATATATATATATATATATATATTTAAGGTATCTATACCATCTTCCATTCAATTATTATTATTATATGCATTTTAGTTTCACACAATATGCATTCATTATAAAACTTAAAAGTAAAATATTCATTTATTTATTATCTATTTTATTATTTAAATTTAAATAAATTAATTAAAAAATTATTTATATATGAATTTTGATTAAATTATACATTGCATGGGCATAATTTTAGTATTTAATAAAAACAAGTCATCACATCACAGTTTTCCACATACCAAAACGAAAAACAGCTTATATTTATTTGCTGGACAGGGTCCTACCGTTAATAATATTAACTACTGAGAATTTGACACCTCTAAAAACAATTCATCACATCACAAGTCACATAATGTATTATTATGAGCTAGACGCTATCCGTTGAAACCTTAAAAAAAAAAAAAAAAAAAAAAAAAAAAAAAAAAAAAAAAGAAAAAGAAAAGTTATTTGATATCAAATGATACCAGGTTAAGGTATTAAAATCTAATAAGTATGAGATATGTTAGTAAAAAATAACTAATTCATTAAAAATTAAAGACAAGTACCCATATTTTTTTGTTATTAAATTTTGATACAAATGACGTGATATTATTAATATAAAATGAGAGATGTTACGTCTATAATATTTTCACAACAAATCATATGTGGTTTGTTTTTATTAGTTCAAATTTGAACCTAATACTAAAATTACTTTTTTGCTCCAACAATAACAACTAGTAATAACTTGTCACTTAGGACTTGTTGTAAAAATATTGTGAAATTATTGTAGACATATTATTTCTAGTATATAATACTTTTTCAATGAAATGAGTTATAAGAAAGAGAAGTCAAATTTCTTTGCACATGATGAGATGAGAAATATTTGATTAGCTTAACAAGAGAGACAATAATTATCAATGCAGACATGGAGGAAGAGAAAACAGCAGCAATAGTATCATCGTCGTCCATGACTGCCGATCTCGATGCTCCGCTTCATGCGTTGGGTTTCCAGTTTGAAGACTTCTCGCCAAAAAAAGTTTCCGGCCGCCTTCATCTTACTGAGATTTGTTGTCAGGTTACCACTATTGCTCTCTAATTCATTAATTTGCTAATGAAAGTAAGAAATTAATAATTCTTATGTTAGTTTGTTTTCTTTCTTTTTTGGAAAAAAGTACAGCCATTCAGGAGGCTACATGGAGGTGTATCAGCATTGATAGCTGAGGCTCTGGCAAGCTTAGGAGCCGTCATGGCTTCGGGTTATCAGAGAATAGCTAGTGTTCATCTGAGCATTAGCCATCTGAAGCCTGCTAATCTTGGTGATCATGTGTTTGCAGAGGCTACACCTATTAATGTTGGCAAAACCATGCAGGTGGGCTCATTTTCGATTACACTCAGTCCCTTCATAATATATGCTTTAATTTGGCACTTGGCTATTGAACATTCGAATGACTTCCCTTCAATCATCATAATATTACTCCACTGGATTTCCGGCTTTTATCTTCTAGGCAAAGTGTGGAATATTCGAGCCAAAAGCTGAGACACTACTTCCTAATATCAATTTTTTTTTTTTAATTTATTAATTCTTTGCCTCCACAAATATTTTGTACATTTTGACTTGTCAGATTGATGTATAAATACAAATCAACATTTTCGACAATTTTTTTACGGTCATTTTCAAAGGACAAATGGTTAAGTTCATTAGTTGTGTTTGGAACAACATTTTGAAATGACTTATTCATTAACACCATTTTTATTATGCGTTATTAACAACATATTTTAAGGGTGAAACTTCTTGTATCCCTTAACTAATTGATACATATTTTAAGGGTGAAACTTAGTTGTAGTTTCTTAGATGTTGACTTTGAATTAATTTCGAATACGTGGATTCATTAACAAATGCAAAACAGGGTTAGGATAATTATTTCTGTAGGGACTCAATTTGTAACAACTCCAAGATAATATTGGACTCGTATGTAAAGAGGCCCACACAATATCATTTGTAGAGAGTGGGTTTGAAAGGTATGACCTTGGGCACAGGTGAGCGGTTTTGTCGTAGTATTTACAGGAAATAATACATGGGCGGGTTTGGCTAAACTCCCTCCACCGTCCCTTCACCCCAGTCCCCCCACTCTAGGTTTTGCTTCCTTCCTCTTTTATATCAGTCTTCCCTCCCCCTTTGTGTCCACGTGTTCATATTACCTTTTTTTAGGGTACAGGCCTGTCTAGTCATTCCATACTTAGAGTGGTTGGGGTTTTTTCTGAAAAAGCACAAGGGCATGGTCTTGAATATGGGCTTGTCAGATGCAGAATCCCTAATTACTGTGTTGGCGACTTTTCTCTTGCCCTTTCCCTGTACCGAGTTTGCCTCTTTTCCCGTGCGTTTTGGGAGGAGCCGAGCATAAGACTGTCCTCGGCCATGTCCTCGTCCCCTGTCTTGGGCTTTCATTAGGTGTCCTTGGAAGACTGCTCTCCTCGGCCTGGGCCTTGGGCCCACATGAGGGGTGAGCTTGGGCCGCAAATTATCAGGCCCCACAATTTCAATCATCTGATTTATTTGTAAATACAACTACATGGTTAAATTTAATTGAGAAATCTAAAACACAACATTTTAGATATTTTACCTAAATTTTGCTCTTTTTATTTTTAATTATGAATTATGGTTAATTTCCAATATCAAAATCGGCTCATTCCAATTAGAATCTTCTTTACTGCAAGATGCTTCTAAGACAATAGTTACTATAATTTTCATTTATCCAAATGCATTCCCCCTCCTTTCCTGCTATTGATTTTATTTTATTAATAGCAATTCCATATATCAATTAGCCAGCTCATATTGAAAAACTGGGTTTCCTATGACATAAAACCAAACTACTACAAGCTTTTCTGGAAAAACCATGCAATATCTTCAGTTTTTCTTCTCCCCCTTTACACTTTTTACTAATTAAATTCTTGGAGTATATATGTTCATGCTAATAAGACTTATTGTTCAAATGATGTCAATTTTGAGCAGGTGTGGGAGGTGCAACTCTGGAGGATTGATCCTTCAAACTCACAAAGAATATCCTTGGTAGCATCATCTAGGGTTACTGTTCTTTCTAACATGCCAATGCCGGAGCACTTAATAGATGACGCTGCAAGGATCGGGAAGTATGCTAAATTGTGAACCACCTATGCACGTGCTATGTTTGCATGATTTGCACACTAGACATTTTAACATTCAGTTGAAATCAAAGCCATGGTAAAATAAGGATTTCCTGGACATATAATTGTATTATGAAACAAAGGAGAAGTAATAAATTATCTTGCAGAGAGATACTGATGGCGCTTAACTTTTTCGCTGTTCTGAATTGGCATTTTCATGTTTCTCCTTTGTAACCACAATTTTGAACTCAAAGGCTAGCATATGAAACAAACTTCAAAAAGCCTTTCTACCTTTTTGCATAGGTTCAGGGCGTAAATGCACTTTTAGTCTCTATATTTTGCATCTTTTCCATTTTAACCATTTTAGTCTCTACATTTTCATTTCACCACTTTTAGTCCTTAAATCAATTAAAGGGTTCCATTTTGGTCCTTACCGTTACTCACTTAACAGAAATTGCTGATGTGGCAAACAGAGTCCACTGTTGGCACATTACATTAGCATCCACATCAACCTTTGATTTTTAAAATTAATTTATCAATTTTAACAAAATGAAAAATGAAAAAAAAAAAAAATTAGAACCCAAAATACACATGAATTCAGATCTAGTTTCATCTTAAACATGAACAAGAAAGAACACAAACCCAGAAAATTCAATCACAATAACACAAACCCACAAAAAAAAAAAAAAAAAAAAATTACCGACAAGAACATGATACTAACATAAACTTTTCTTGCATTTTCTTATACTTAGAACCAAACACAAATTACCAGCAAAACATCCAACCAAACACCACCAAAACCAACAAAAACATCCCCAATAACTCCACTGAAAAAAGGAAAAAAAAAATTTCTTGGTCCTTAAGATTTCCCCTCTCACGTCTCTACCTCTCTATAGAAAAACACTTAAATTTCCAGCCAAAAATACTCATGAAAAATCTATAGAAAAGCCACACAAAAAAAACCCATTGAAAAAAAAATAAAAATAAAAATCCTAGACGAATCTCCAAAAATATCTCCATAAACTCATCAAATAACCCAAAAAATCAAACCCAAAACCTCAACAAAATATTCCCAAAATTTGCTACAAATCCAGCAACAACAAAACCACAAGCACAGAACGAGGGGTTGCTCGCCATGGTCCGATCTGCCATTGCCATCACAAGGTCCGAAGACATCGTTGGGAAGAGTGAAAGGGCCGGGTTCACCGCTGATCTTAGCCCCTCTCTCTTTAAACCCAAATCCAAACTACCGCCGACCTCAACCCCTCTCTCTCTACCCAAATCCAAACCAGCACATCTTAGCCTCTCTTTCTCTAAACCCTGATCAAAGCCATATCCCAAAAACTACAACCTGAACTTAAAGAGAAAAAGAAATGAGAGAAAGCAAAGAGGGAGAGAGCGGAGTTTGAGTGTTTGACCCGAGAGAGAGATAGGAAAATGAAAATGAGTTTGAGTTTTGTGTTTATTGATGATGTTGTGTTTGGTTGACAAGAAAATTTAAGAAAAATTGAGATAGTTACTGCAAGTTTTTTTTTCCTAATCTTTAAAACTAAAAAGAAAAAAAGGTTCTTTTGTTTTTTTTTTTTTTAAATTTAATTTAGAATTACAAAATTAAAATTTATTTGTTTTTTAAATTTTAAATTAAAATGCTGAAGTTGCATATTTTAAATACTAAATAATATTTTAATATTATTTTATTGACCACGTCAACATTTAATGTGCCAACAGTGGACTTTGTTTGTCACATCAGCAATTTCTGTTAAGTGAGTAACGGTAAAGACCAAAATAGAACGTGTTAATTGATTTAGGGACTAAAAGTAGTGAAATGAAAATATATGGACCAAAATAGAAAAGATGCAAAATGTAAGGACTAAAAGTGCATTTACGCCTAGATTTTCAAAATAAAGTAGAGGCAGTTGTTAGCAAAATTGCAAATGTAATCTGCATGATGTTAGTTTCAACTAACAATGGAGAATGAGAAGGGCTAGGAAGTGGGAATGCTCTCGATGAAGCAAAACATTCCTTGCCCCCCCCCCCCCTCTCTCTCTCTCTCTCTCTCTCTCTCTCTCTCTCTATATATATATATATATATATATATATATATATATATTATGACCATCTCCTTTCTTTTAATGAAAATTTTTTTGACGCAATGAAAGGGGTTAGCAGTTAGCCTCTTACCATGCCTTTCGCTTTAATTATCTTGCCCACTATACAATTATTTATTTATTATTTTTTGTTGTTGTTGATCGTGATACAGATTTTTAGAGCCTTTGTTGTCACACCCCGAACTAAAAAGGGTCTAAAGCATGTAGATATAAACCTTCAAGATAAATTGTAGGGGATTTTTTTTTTTCCTTCCATCAACTGATCAAGTAAATAATATATCTATATGATAAAAGAAAAATGATATGTCCACAACATTTTTACAATTTTTTTACAACAAATCCTAAGTGACAGATTATTACTGGTTGTTATTGTTGAGGCAAAAAAGTAATCTTAGTGTTAGGTTCAAATTTGAAGCAGTAACAACTAATCACCTGTGATTTGTTGTAAAAATGTTGTGAACGTAACATCTCTCATGATAAAATATTAACTTGCTAAAAAATCTCCACAATATAAGTCAAACCTCAATGGTGCATTTACAAACAATACAAACTACAAATCATGTCTCTCCAAATATGCATAAAATTCCAAAGCTCCAAATAAATCAACACAAAGTCAAGAACAAAGTGCCTAAAGGCATATTTGGTAGACTGTAATGATAATTACACAGGAACAGGAATAGGAATATGAATTACAAAAAATACAAGTTGTTGTAATGTAATACTTATTACTAATCATTTGTTTGGTGATAACACAAAAATAGAACTTGAAGACAATGGAATGGAATCATTTTAAATCAAATTGTCTAAGTATAAAAACTTAAAATGTATTTTAGGAAATATCTTACTCATATAATTAAATTTCTTAAAAAAATAAATTTTTTTTTTTTAAATTTGAAAGAGAAATTTTTTATTTTTTATGATTTTTTTATTTCATAATTTTTATGTGTATATGAAAAGTTTGTTTATTTGGAAATATATTAATTTTAAAAATTGATACACATACTAAGGAATAACTATTATAGCCCTTTTAAAGAGAAATAGTTACTCCTCATTTTAAAGAATGAAAATACTGCCACATTTTCACAGCAACCTCCCTGGGCTTTACCTTCAGATTCGTCTCTTTAGTGGACCGGGGTTGTAAAGAATGGTCCTTTCATGACTAATGGTGTGCTGCGAAGGACTTCTAGAAGTAGTTTTGCAATAGATAGTGATGAGACTGTGTTATTGTTCAACCTGGACAGGCTTAATGAAGAGAGACCAGAGTGGGTTCGTAGGGATGCATGGGACAGAGGTCAGATTCCTGAAGACCCTGACCCCTTTATAAGTTCCTTGGTGCATAGGGTTGATAAGAACAGGTTTAGATTAGAAATGGGTGTGGCCTAGTGAATTCTCAAGTGATGGGCCGTGAGCATTCCTAGACTTAATTCCTAATAGACCCTGATACACAGGTGGATTTGGCTCATAGTCATACTGTAAGTTTAGACACTGGGCTTGACAACTACTCAGCCTCGGACTCTGGTAACTTAGGCCCAAGCCCACCATCACCTACCTCCATTGCTTCAAAACCGGGGCCTTCACCTAATCTTCATTGTGAGGAGTGGTTGGATAGGACTCCTACAACTTCAAAGAAAAGATTTCAAGCAGATTTGGGCAGGCTGGATAGAAATATCAAGCAGAGGCTGCACTGTGGTTTCTTTACTAATGAAGGTGACAATTATGCAACTCTTGAACAGTTTAGCTCTTTTAATACTAGTTGTGATGTACTACCTACTGAGGATACTCCTTGTAATCCAAATGGGTGCTAGGAAGCTGACCCTGAACAGCTTCCCCAGTAGCCATGAGAATCCTAAGTTGGAACTGTAGAGGTTTGGGCAAACCCTCTACAGTGATGAAGTATTTCCAAAGGATTTTGTCTTGGACTGAATTGGTTTTGGGAAGGGGTGTATGGAGAATGTCCTTTGCTTGTGTAGGGGAATAGAGGTTTTTTACAAGATCAGTTTTCCAAGAGGTGTGAAGAAAAGAAGAGAGTCATCAGCAAACAGAAGGTGTGTGAAGGAAGGACCATTTCTGCCTATCCTAACACCATGAATCAAGTTTAGGTGTTCAACTTTGAAGTAAGGATAAGGATAGAATATTTGCATAAAACAAAAAGAGATAGGGTATAAAGGGTCTCCCTACCTTAACCTTTAGGAAGGTTTAAAGGAGGATGTTAAATTTCCATTCACCAGAAGGGTATAGCTAACAGAGGTAACCCATTCCATAATCCACTTGATCCAATTCTCCCCAAAGTTCATAGCTATCAACACTGCCCTAAGAAAAGTCCAATTAACCCTATCATAGGCTTTACTCATGTCAATCTTGAGCATCCCAAAATTGGCCTTCCTTCCTTTCCTCTTCCTTAAAACATCAAGAACCTCATGAGCTATAAGTATATAATTAGAAATGTTCCTGCCCTTGATAAAGGCATTTTGAAAAGGAGTGATGAGGGTATCCATCAGAGGTTTCACCCTATTAACTAGAATCTTAGAGATAATTTTGTAAATTACATTACAAAGGTTAATAGGTTTGAAGTGAGTAACTTCCTCAAGAAAGGGAACTTTGGGGATGAGTGTAATAATGGTATGGTTGAGGGGAGTGAAAAGTGAACAAAAAGGGAAAAAAGCTAGAACAGTGTTTATGACATCAGCTTTAATAATGCCCCAAAATAGTTGATAGAAGAAAGCAGGTAGGCCATCTGGTTCAAGGGCTTTGTGGGAGCCCAATTGAAACACAGTGTCCTCAATTTCCAAAGGGGTGATTGGTCTATTGAGAAGAGTAATGTTAAGCAGAGAGGTCTTTCCTTAGACAATACATGCCCTCTCTGCCATGAAGAGGATGAAACATCTACACACCTTTTCTTGAAGTGCCCCTTTGCTAAAGCCTATTGGCATGGGTCCACACTTGCCATTCATCTGACTATGCAAATATTTCTGTTCAGTAGTGGTTAAATATTTTACCCATTAAACTTGATCTAAAGATCCCAAATTCTATGGACTATTTACAAGCTCTGTTCACCTTTCTCTAGACCATGTGGACTCATTGAAATAGAGTTGTACATGATGGGATCACCCCTAATCTGTTGCAGGTTATTCTGATGGCTCAATCTTTATTTTGCAGGTACAAGGAGTCCTTCAGTGAACAACCCTGCCAATCTGGGACCCTAACAAGACCAGCTGTTGAACCCCAATTTGCAGCAAGACCTTGGCAGCTAATCATCAAGATATCTAGCAGTAGGAGTAGGAAGCAGAGGAGAAGAGCATATGCATATGAAGCAATCAACCCACTAGGAGCTAGGGTCTTTTTGGTGTTAATAGTAGTATATCTAAGACTACTACAGGGTGTCTACTGGATGCTATGGTGGAAACCAGCCTTATAGTTACTGCTCACAACTTCCAAAGAGTTTTGTTTCTAAGTGATTGTGGAGGACTTATTACAACCTTTAACAACAGGAGTGCTTCTAGTTGGCAAGACCCTACGAGACTTGCTAATTTAGATTCCCTTGTTTGGAGTGGTTTTCTTTGCAAAGTGATCTTAGTTCCACTATTAATAGTTAACTATGTCAATATTGTAGCTAAGCAAGCACCTCTTGTGCCTTTAAGATAGCGCTGGTCAAATCCAGCTTTTTGTATAAACTCTTATTGTTGTTTTGTTCTCCCTGCTTTTGGTATCAAAAAAAAAAAAAAAAAAACTATTCATAAGAAATAACTATCCCCTGTAATCAAAACATAACCAAACTACTAAATAGCTAAACCATTGGAATAACTTATAGTAATACCTATTATAGTTTACCAAACATACCTTCTATTTGTTTTGACAATAATGTTTTTTATAAAATGAGTCATTTTCCAAATAGTATTTTCAATAAAACTATCTTATTTTCTTATGTTTAGCAGTAATCTTAAATGAGTTGAAAAATAATCTTCTAATTTCCTTTACTTAGCATACTATGAGATAGAGTTGCTTTTCAAAAAAATCTAGTGGGAAAAAAAATTTCTAAAAATAAGTCATACTTTTTATGTTTAATTAAAGATGGTTTTCCTTTAACTTATTTTCTGATCCTACCAAACATTGGAAAACACGAAAAACTACCTTTATACAAAGTTTTCCTTTGAAACAAACATAGCATTAATTACACTTAAAGTGAAAAGATTAGATTTAAGAGGGGAAAACAAAAAATAAAAATAAAAACCTTGGCAAATGCATGTCAAATGTTGATTCCATTTGAGTTTGACTCTACCAAGTTCAAATCATAAATTTTTGGATTAAAACAAGTTTTTATTCCTATACGTAGTTTTTGACAAGTCAACCTGAAAATGACTCAGATTATCTCTCTCTCTCTCTCTCTCTCTCTCTCTCTCTCTCTCTCTCTCTCTCTCTCTCTCAGATATGTATATATTAAAAAATTTTAACATACTTTCTAACATGTGTGCGTGTGTCAATAAAACTAAAAAGTACAAAAAAAAATAATGATAAAAGTTGAATAATACATAAATCCTTAAGTTTACAGTCCAATAATTAATTTTATCATTCTAAAAGTCTAATAGTTTTACAAAAGAAGAACAAAAAGAGCTTATACATGTTATACATGAAATAAAGTTAAATCACCTATAAATTATGTGTGCTTTTGGATTAGCTTTTGCTAAAAACTAATTTACTAAAAGTTGGATAAATTATAGTTTATTTTAAAAAAAATTAAGACTTTTAAAAATATGTACATAAGAAAATAAGCTAAAAAGTTAATAGAAAAACAAATTCAAAATCATATATACAATATGGATAGCTTTAAGAGTAAAATATAACCTAAAGTATATGTAGGGACACGTTTTTCAACCCAAGCCCAAGGTGTGTGGGATCTTGGACCAGTGAGTCCAGTACAATAAATTTGTAGAGAGTGGGTCAAAGAGCTAGATTTTAGTGCATGGATAATAGTTAATATGGTGTTCATGAGAATCAAACAGAGATGAACTGAATTTATCAAAGAAAGTTTGTTCTTGGCACAATCCGAGGAGTTTTGTTCTAGTAAATATTGAATGAGAATGGTTACAGAAGTTCTTGGATTGCTACAGTGCTTTCTCTATTAATCCCTGGCCCCTCTCTCCATGGTGGGTCTCTCCTATTATACAATCCCCTTTGAACGATCTTGGCCTTCCACTTGTTGATCATCTAAGCCTATACTTGAGTGTCTGTCCCATCAAACACCATCTTTGGCGCTCTGTGAGTTGCGGTAACCGAGATAGCACTGTTCAAGGGTCTTATCCACATAAATGCGGTGTTAGCAAATTTCCCTTAAATATTCCTGAGTTCCTATCCTTTAGAACTTCCTAGAAGGTCACTCTGACTATTTAGGACTTATATTTTACCATGCTTTAGCTGGTCCGAGGATATATTTTTCCTCGGACTTGAACTACCACACTCTCGGCCAAAACCTCACGCCCCATTGTATATGTCCGAGGATATATTCCTCCTCGAACTTGGATTACAGCACTCTCGACCATAGCCTCACGCCCCATTGTATGATTTTGGGCCCATGACCCCACAGTATACTTTTAGCCTTTAATGTTATGGGATGTTTTTATTTTGGCTTTTTAAGCTTCAAAATTTTCATTTTGGCTATTCATGTTTGATTTAGTTTTTATGTTTAACCTTTTATGCATGCTTCAGAATTTTTTCATTTTGACCCTTCATTTTTATCCCTTCATGAAAATGAGTTAATTGAAAATTAAGTTTGAAATTTTATAATAAAGATTTGATGAACATGTAGTACTGTTGTCGAGTGGGGTATGGATTTGACCAACCCGTGTTGGGTCAAAATTGGGTACAAATTTTAAACTTATCATACTAAAATGTATTGCTATTACTCAATACCCTTTTTTTTTTTTGGATTTGAACGGGTTAATGGGTTCTAATTAAGTCCATTTTATAGGGGGGAATATATATACACACACAAAAAGATTACAGTTGGAAGATAGGATATATACAAGCAAGGCTATACAAATTCACAAGTGAGAGAACTATGTCTGGCACTTGAACTAGGGTTTCTTGAAGCCCTTGGGGTAATTGGTTGATCTTTTATAGGTTCATATAGAGTAACCATTGAGAATCATGCCCTTTCAGATAATATTGATTACGTAATTCATATTTTTATGCCACAGTTTTTATTTATTTATTTTATAAATGCTAACTGTGGAACTCTTTAAATTTTTTGTTGGTCGGCATAACTCATGGCAATGAGGTAAAACACAACTTACCCACGTTCTCCTTGTTCATGTCAAATTATTGTAGATTGTAGATATCCCCAACTAGCCTGAACCGTACGTAGTATTGGGTTGGGCTTGGGCAAAGAGCTTGAACTAAGGCCTTTCTAATGCTTTGACCAGCCTAATTAATTAGCCGATCATCTAGTTAATTTTGATCACGAAGAGAGGGATGCCTAAAAAAATAATAATAATTTTGCTAATGAATCGTGGCTAAAGTAAGAAACAATAACAAACATTGGACCAAAACTAATCTACCTCTTGCGAAAGAAGAGATTACATTTCCGGTTGATAGTTACCTTGGACCTTTGGTATCCTTTTTGGACTAGTGATAGGAAGAACTAACTCTTTTTTTATATTCTGAAAGCTCCTTTAAAAGAAGATAAACAATATTTGGCTACTCAATGTTTCTTTCCCCGGATGATAGATATAAGATAAGAGTAAATTTCATTAATATACCTGAGATTTGATCTAATGCCAATTAGATTCAAAAATTTTCAAAATTGATTAATTTAGTCCATAAAACCAATTTAGTCCATAAATACTGTTAAGTCAATTATTTTGTTATTTTCTCAAATGTAAGACTTACTTAGTTTTAAGGACTAAATTGGTCAGTTTTAAAAAATCTTAAATTTGGTTAATATTATCCTAAACTTTAGAGTATATTAATAAAATTTACCCTAAGATATATTAGTGGACTTTACCTAGATTTACAGCTCTCACCATTATAGCCCATTGAACTGCATGGACCATTCTAGAAAGAGAGCGCTAAATAAAATCTTCCAAGTAGGAGCTATTATTGGCTACAGAAAAACCAGTTTAAAACTCAGAATTTCTATATCAAATCTAAAGAGCTATATATATGATCAAAACCATGCATTATCACTTTTTCTCATGATTTAGAATTTTTTTTTTTCCTTAAATGAAGAGAAGAGAACCTAAAAATAAATCTATATGCATAAAGTTTTTCACAATATCTGGCATTCATTATCAGTTTATAACTATTTTCCATATTAAAAAAAATAAATAAATAAATGAAGAGAACCAAAAATTAAGTCTATACTTGTAAAGCTTTTTGAAAGTTTACTTGAGCAAACAGAGTTTTTCCAACAATGGCGGAAGAACAAAAAGAGAGAGAGAGAGAGAGAGAGAGAGAGAGAGAGAGAGAGCTGTGAGAGAATGAATGAAATGAATAACGACTATTTTCATACTGAATATATATATATATGCACAATCTCAAAGATAGATTACTCTAATTGCCTAACCGTAGATCCGTAAAAATTGGGACGATTACACAAGTGAGTGACACGTCATCAGTTACAAACTCTAACCTCCAGACCGACCTTAATTAACATCACCAACAGCTGGATTTTTCTTCAACTGAACTCTGATATTTTACAAGTCAAAGATAAGGTCAAGGTTAGACAGTGTAGAAACACACCATCTTTAACCAATAACACAGCTACTTGTCCTGATCAAACCGACACCATTTCTTCAATGAGAAATGATATTATATTTGAAACACTAACCGTTAGGCACTTCTTTAAATCTATCTTCACTTTTAACAATATCTTATTCGAAATATCATGCTTGATACGTGACGAAAGTGATATTATTGACATTATAATTCACTACCTTCATAAACCATAAAAGAAATTGTATTTAGATTCTTGGAGAACCAAAATTTTATTTTCCTATTTTTAAGCTGAACAGAACTCATGTGCAGCTTAATTATAATGAAATTCTCATCACAAGGAGATATATCAAAAAAATTGAGCACCGCTGATTCAGTGGGCCCACAGGGGTGAAGACAGTGTAAACCGTGTAACTCAGAAGAACGCTATAGATATCTCTGGATAATTCACCGCTAGCTGGATTAAACTTTCGGCAAAGAAGAGTTTGCAAAAGATCTATTGCCATCATGCCATGGATAAGATCAAACTTGACAAGTGTCCCAACACCTGTAACCAAAAGTACACATGCAAAACCTGATTGGCTTACACGTATCCGTACTAATAACCTTTGCTCTTCTATATATATATATATATATATATAGTCTATACATTCACTTGGAAGCAGGAAAATGTAAAGGAATTTGCGAGTGTGTTATTTCTTTTAAGCTAGAAGCGGTTTGTTTGGTCTTTTCTGGGTTTGTTTTTGAAAGAGAAATTAAGCTAAGAAAGATATGGCTCAAACGGTGGGAAGGAACATAGCAGCTCCATTGTTGTTTTTAAACTTGATCATGTACCTTATTGTGTTGGGTTTTGCTAGTTGGTGTCTTAACAGGTACATCAACGGCCAAACCAACCATCCTAGTAAGTTCATGCTCTTTCTCTCTCTCTCCTACACACAATTTTGGAGGCTCCTACTCTAACTTCTTTTAATTTGTGCTAATAATAAATATTTTTCTTGGGAAAAAAAATGTACAGGTTTTGGAGGTAATGGTGCAACAATGTTCTTCTTGACTTTCGCTATGATGGCTGCTGTTCTTGGCGTGGTATCTAAGTTCCTGGGTGGAAGCCATATCAGAGCTTGGAGGAATGACAGTCTAGCTGCAGCAGCATCATCATCAGTAGTGGCATGGGCCCTGACTGCACTAGCAGCTGGGTAATTTAATTTAAATTTTACATATATACTAGCTTGTATTCTTCAACAGTTCTTCTAGGCACACACATTATATATATGACACACTTGGCTAATTTGTGATTAGATAATCCAATAATCACTTAACATATGTACTAGTTGTGGCAAGTGTGTTTTGTGTCTTCAGACATTTTGATTCTTCAATTGTGCTACGTACACTCTGTCATATTGCTTTAACATTTTGCAGCTTGGCTTGCAAAGAGATACACATAGGAGGGTACAGAGGGTGGAGACTGAAGATGATAGAGGCATTCATAATCATTCTAGCATTCACCGAACTGGTGTACGTTTTGTTGCTTCATGCTGGGATCTTCAGTAGCAAGTATGGCCCTGGTTACCGAGACACAGATTATGCCATGGGGGCAACAACTGGTGTTGATCCCGTTCATAAGGGTGGTGCTCCTGTTGCTGGGTCCAGGGTGGTTTAATAAATCAAAATGTAACACTTCATTGTTTCTTTAAATTGCTGTTTTAATTTGGGTTTCTTTTTCTTTTTCTTTTTTTGGGGCTGGGGGGTCTGCTTGTGGTTCTGTAATAACCTTTATGTTGTCTCTTGTGTTAGTTTCCAGCATCATGTACGTACAGTTTGTACTTACTTTGGCCTATTTAACGTAAGCATTTTCCGTCGTTATGATAGGCATATTTCATCAGAGTTTGCAATCAGCTTGGTTTTCCTGATATCTGGTTATACTTGACTTATTTATCAAAAACAAAAACTCTTTGTTAATTTGCTACAATAAGATTTCATTTGTAAATCCCCCCACTAAGCTCTATTCATTATCACCCAAGATGAAACATCGGTCACAGGCTCACAACTAGTGTTGGCCTAGACAAAATGGAAAAAAAAAAGGGAAAAAAAAGGCATCCCTTCTAGATATGTGTAGCACACAATGAATTGATGATGGCAGATTTAACATCAATGAAATAACAACATACTATGGGGCCCCTTAAATAACATATTACTTAATAAAGTAATGTTTAAATAACTCTCTTTTTTTTAAGAATGTTTAAGTAACTTCTTTTTTTTTTTGTGTAATTATATTTACCTTGAGGTTTTGAAGAACTCTCTCCCTATCAAAATTTAACTATTTTAAGTTTTTTTTTTTTTTTTTTTTAGATTTTCTTTACCAAATTTTAACTCTAATTAGTAAAAACACAGAACTAATAAATTTAGAATAATAATATAATCTTTACCAAGATTTGTAATGACAAATATCTTTACAACCTTTTTTTTTTATAAAGAAAATAGCACTCTCCCTAATCAAAATTTAACTATTTTTAGTTTTTTTTTTTTTAGATTTACTTTACCAAATTTTAACTTTAATTAGTAAAAATAGAACTAATAAATTTAGAATAATGATATAAAGTTTACCAAAATTTGTAACCACAAATCTCTTCAACTTTTTGGAAAAAAAAGTTCACACTAAATATTTTAAAATACATTTTAATTTTTTGGAAAAAAGAGTTCACACTAAATATTTTAAAATGCATTTTAATTAAATTAATAGTTTATACACTTTAATTAAAAATTAAAATTTTTAATCAATCCATTTTTGAAAGGAGGGATAATTTTTGATACCTAGTTACCCACCTAATAATTTAACAGAGTTTGGTTAAACGAATGTCAAGGCGGGGTTTGGAACAGTGTTATTTTCTCAATCTGATTTGGAACAGAGTCATTTTCTCAATCTTTCTCAATCAAGAGGGATAGGGAGTATAATTATTTATTTATTTTTATATATTATTTTTATTAATGACCCATCCTAAAATTGCTACAATCCTAGTATCATACCACGGTTGAGTACCTCATCATTGCTTTTCTAGGATCCTAACAATTTTAAGACATGTCGTTAATAAATAAATAAATAAAAGTTGTAGTAGTCAAGCTCAATGTTGATGTACATGTTGTCGCAAATACCTTCACTCCTCTGATAATAGTAGCTCGAAATGCTAGGGGGTGATGAGGTAAAAGGATACTGTGTGATCCTCTACAAGCCAAAGTTGCAGCGTTCCACTGGGCCTTACAAAACGAAAAACTTCAGAGGGTTATCGTAGATAGAGATTCCAAATTATATGTTGATATTTTAAATTTAGGTTTAATATTTGTTGAAGTGGTCTATATGATGTTATATAGCAGAGGTCTGATCCAATGTGTACTTAGCTGGGTTAAGATAGATGCTAATTGTGTTGCTAAATTTGTTTGTTTTTGTTCGTTGGCTTTTTAGATCCTGTAACAAGCACTCTTGTTGTTTCTTGAGCAATTGATGAAGGATATTTTATTATTAAAAAAAGAATAAAAAATAGAAACCTAAAGTTAAGTATACGTGTCAATTTCAGTTGAAATATGTGATAGTCCCTCACGTCCATAATTCCCCGACTAAGAAAGGAATCATTTTATGCTCGGACTATATAGTACACGTAATAAGTTGTAACAATGGACAACAATGATACTCAAAGAATCTTAGTAAATACGAAAGCAACACCACCAGTAAATGGGCCACCATAAATGGCAAATGTCTAGAAAAGCCTACTACATATAGTTGCTAACGATTGATTTTTTTATCGGTTACAAAGTGAAATAAGTGAGACTGTGTACCTGATGTAAGCTAAATGAAAGTTAAAACATTTTTTTTTCTCATTCATTCTTGTCTTCTTCTTCTTTTCTTTTCTTTTTTTAACTCAGTTTGTTAAAATTAAAACTTTTTTAAAAAAATTTTCTGTCTCGTCTTTTTTCTTTTTCTTTTTCACTCGTTTTTTTAGTGTACTCTGGCTGTGGAAAGGTCAAATTTCAAGCATGCATACGGTTGCCAGCACCTTGTGCGCCATATATGATGAAATCATTTTCCAGTCTCCAGCTAGAGCATAGTTTCCACAATTTTCAAGCATATATGCATTAACCCTTTTTGATTCGAGGACTTGGTGTTGCCGCTTGCCAATGCCAACAGTCAACTTGTTGTGGCTCCATATATAGCTCTATATATGGTTGAGAAGGGTATCTCGTGTATATATATATATATATATATATATATATATATATGGAATGCCGAATATTGCTATGGTTGGCACAAGTTTGATTGTGGTTCAGAGATTATTTCCAAATTGACACTAAAGTCTATCATGAACCATAGCTTCTGAAGTTAAACAGCGTCAAGAGTACTAATACACCACTGACCACACCCAGTTTAATAAAAAGCACGCAACCCCTCAGAGAGATATACAATGGTATCTTAGAAGGCTAGGTAAAGATTCCGACTAACTCAGCCTAAATTAATGCATCCTAGACTAACAAGGAAATTAAGAAAGCATTCTCTCTATATGCGGTAATATTATTAAAACCAGGTCTGTCCATTGATCACAATTGCAACGTCAATGACAAAACAGTCGGCTAAAATTTTTTTTTTTTTGGGTTTTCCAGTGTTTCCTCAAAGTTTTCAACTATAGACTAATCACTGTTCACAACGGATGGGCTTATAACGGGATAAATCGCTGGCCATGGGAGTTTTTTCAAAGTGTTGTCCAAACTTGAACTAGAAAGCTCCTAGTCAAATCCAAGACAGCCACTTTGAGACTAAGTACCCAACCACTCGGCCAACCCCTCTGCGTTACAGTCAGCTAAAATGCGATACCATTTAGAAGGAATTTAATTGCTTGGCTAAGCATTAGAAAACCAGGGGTAAAAATATTTCCCCATTAACGTGATAACACCACCACTCTGCTAAGCTAGGAACTCAAAAATTTTGATACAGGCTTGACTGCAGAAACGGGCCAACATGGCATAAGTACATGAAATTAATACAGCATGTTGAAAAACTTCAACTAAGCTCCACATACCAAATGAGCAAATGGATAAAAAAGTTCCAGATAGCAAAAAGGGATGAAAACACTTTATCAAACTCTCAAGAAATACTAGCATACGTTTAAAACCAAATAAATGAGTAGGCAATGGCACACCTGATTAAACTATTAATTATACGGTGCAGTAAAATGACCCAATATTAACAAGATATGGTGATCACTATCTACAATTGGATATTACAAATGCCCACTAAAATACACTCCAACTAATCCATTTTTTTATTAAATACATAAAACAATCACTGCTAGCCCACAACATAAAAAATGTTAACACAGTAAAGTTAGTAGTAGATGTTTTTCGATGACTACTTTCTTAACATGTTAGAACAACTGAAGTGGTGAAATGCATTGTTGAGATATATTATGATTGGGATTTCTTCCACATTGGAGGTGCCATTTGTACTCAACCCTTTTGCTCGTCTCTTAATGATTCTGAGACAAGAAACTGGCAACAATAATAGTCTATCATGATGATGTGCAAAATTTCTCATGCACTGCGATGAAGTTAATCATAAACAAGGACCATTCGTTCAATGAAATCTCTCAGAAAACAACCACGTGCTTGACGAAAAACAAGCACATGATAACATGAGGGCTTGAAAACTACCAACGAGCCAACTCATATGATATTAGTAGCAGAAATGTATTGATGACGTCCTAGTTCAAATAATTAGCCAACTGAAACTAAAAAGAAAATTGTTTCTCAAAAAGGAAACTAAAAGAAAATTAACTTTAAACTTCTAGTAGGGAAATCTGTTTATCATGTGCTTGGAGATCTAAGATTCAGAGTTGTAGTAGAGAAAAGGGTAAGGGGCTGAAATTGACTAAAATTTGACATGGTTAGATTACAGCAACCTCACTTTGAGTTTTTACAAAATGACATTCTTTTCCACGTATTTCATGAAATGACACTCCCCTTGAAGTTATTATAAATGTAAATAGTTAAAATGACATTCTTTTCCACGTATTTCATGAAATGACACTCCCCTTGAAGTTATTATAAATGTAAATAGTTAAGTTTTACTAACATAATATTCCATTTAATTTTTTTTAATGATATAAGGAATGTGTGTCTCAGTTTTTAACCAAATCCCTACATGAGACACCTAGGAAACCTTATGAAAAATTCATAATAATTTATTGAAGCAAACAAGTTGCTAGAAATTATAGACATTAAGTGGTTTGATAAGTTATTTTATGACTTTTTGGTAAGTAAAGTACACGAATTTTAAGGTTTTGATAGGGTAGGGGAAGTGCTTGATTTGAGATCATAGCAAAATGAGGAAAAGAAAGAAACGTACGGTGTTCATGAGCTATATGAACAGCACCCATGAATAGTATCACGGAAAAAAAAAAAAAAAAAAAAAAAAAAAAAAAAAAAACCAAAGAAATAAAAATAAAGTAGAAAAGAAGAATCCCACCAGGACTGTGATGCCTTTTACAATCAAATACTCGGTTCTTATTGTTCAACACTCCTATTATTTGTGGACTCTAGATCTTAGTATTTCATAAATAGTAAACAAACTCTACTTCAATAGGACAACCCCCCCCCCCCCTCCCCCCCAAAAAAAAAAAAAAACACATAAAAGCTAATAAACTAGCTCAAGACTTATCTATTAATAAATAGCCCTTGAACCTAGGAAAAAAATCAAATAAAACATAAAATAAACAACACCAATAACCTAATTAACTACCATGATCGCATATTCTTAGGCTTTACTTTAATTTTAGACTTCCAAAGAAGATTTTTTTTCTCTCTAACTCAAGGAAAAGTTTTCCTTGAGTTAGAGAGAAAAAATCTTCCTGGAAAACACATGGTACAATCTTCAAATATATATAAGAATTACCAAAATTTCTTCTGGTATGGTAATGGCAACCCTAAATACTTTGAAAATGCATCGACATTCTCTTTGAAATTGGGTTGACATTCTTCCATGATTGTGCTAGAATTGTTAGCATGGTATATTAAAGCATCAAGATTAATTATATCCGTTAGCATAGTTATCAAATAACACATAAAAGATGACATTCAGACCATTAAATATCAGCATTCGGCAACAAACATTTGCAGATATCAACTGAAGGACAATTCTTCAACAATATTCATCTACTAAGTAGTTAAAAGAGAGTATAAGAAGGGAAGGGGAAGGCAAAAGGTGGATCTATATAACATAATCCCTAAATTGAAACTTTACTATAATTTAATATGATGTTTATGCCAACTGATCTTAAAGCAAAGATTAAAAAAAAAAAAAAAAAAAAAATGCAATGTAAGAGGCAAAGAAACTCAAAACTTTTAAGATGAACCTTCGTTAATAAAACCCTCCTTTCGACCTTCAAATCCTGGACGCAATAGCTTTTTCTCTCTCTTTGCAATTCGCCGCATTTTCTTCTCGTGAATCCTCTGTCCTATATTTTCTGATCTCTTTTTCTGTTTCTCTGCTTTCATCTTCTCTGTGGTCTGTGCCCTCTCCTTCCATTTCTCAGCATTCTTCTGATGCCTCTTCTTCTCCTTGTGTATGCTCCTTTTCAACAGGCTTGAATCATCATGAACCTTCATCCCAGCTGCTCTACTTGTTGCTGATTTCCACGAATGCTTCTTTGAGATAACCTCACCTTTCTCAGGATCTTTCATTGCTTCCTCCAATTTCTTTGCCCTTTCAAGCTCCTTAAACTTCGAAAGTTTCCTCTTCTTCTTTCCATGCTCCTCCTCATTTCCAAGTTTGACATGACTAAATGCGAGTTCCTTCGAAGCCTCTGCTACATCCTTCTCCACTTTATCTACAGAACTACTAGTTGGTTTCTTTTCTTCAGAAACAGACTCTCTTTTGCGTTTTTTCTGCTGATTTCCTTTTTTGAGATATTTTGCATACTTCTGTTTTCTTTTCGAATCTTCAACATGACGACCTGCTCGGGACTGTTCAATTTTTTGATGCAGCCGTTGCCGAAGCTCCTCTAAAGTCACCTTCCGATCATTACCTTCATGACCAGACAACATTGGTTTAATCTCTATTTCCTCCTCATCACTCTCACTTGATTTTTCTTTCTCCAAGCTTTTCTTTAGCAAATCAAGGGTTGTTGTGGAAGCCTTTTCTGGATCCATACGATCTCTTCGAGCTTTCTTAATGTTCTCCCTTGATTCCTTCTTTGCTGAAGCTTTTTCGGCCTTACTAAGGCCCTGAAACCATGGCTTCTCCTCATCATTGTTTGGTAGATAGAACCTTGCAGGGATTAACTCAACTAACTTGTCAAAGAACAGAGAATGCTGATGAATGATAGACTTCAATTCGGTGTCCACTTTTGAATCAGTGATAGGCTTTTGCTTTTTGTTCTTCATCTGTACTGTAATTGAAAATGAAGCAACAATGAATGAGGATGAAATGCCCAAAATCCAAATAAAGCATAACAGTACAACAATAGAAATCTCAAAACAGAAAACAAAAATCATAAAAACATAAACACCATAAACAAAGTTTTAAGAGCTAAGACCACAAAACCACATAACAATATTGCAATTTCATATCTTCCAACAATAATGTGGCTGTTATGCCCTGATCCTAAACAACTTAATTGAGCAAAAGAAAGCCTCACATATAATTCAGAGTTGCCAATACTGTAGGCTAAAAAAGTCAAGTAAAAATGTTGAGGAAAACATGCCACTAATTTGAACCAAAATATGGACTTAATCACTCAAAACAGTAGGGGCTGACCCAAAACACAGTTGATGTCTACCTCCAGTTTTGCATTTTCAAACAGATGATATCTACTTTCATCATAGATTTCAGGCATCAAGTCTCCACATGTTTTTATATTTCTTAAATACGTAAACAGAAACTCCTCCAATAAGAAAGAGTGGAGGACAAGGTTGCAAATTCATAATCCACTGTGTGTGTAAACTTAAAAAGGTCATACTCCAATGCACAAAACTCTCACTATTGCAGGGTCTCGGACTCAAACCCACACCTGAAAGTTAAAGGCTCTGGCGAATACAGTAATGCGAACATGATTCTGGCCAGAAAATACAGGGTCGTTCAAGGAGGCAGGTCGAAAGAGAAGGGGTTAAGGACAAATTTTCTAAAATATAATTAGAAAATATTATGGTTTTAAAAACTAATAAGGCCAAAGAACCGGAAACGGGAACGGTTACTGGTTTTATGGTCCAACTGTGTCATACCAATGATGTCATAAATAATAATAATATATAACATATTTTAAAGAATTTATGTAAGTTTTGAGCATTTTACATCTACTATTTACAAAATAAAAATACCAAAATGTAACAAAGAGTAGTAAACATTAACATATTAGCATTACAAAATAACCATTCCACTCAACAATATCAGACTGGCAGCAACCATATTCATCAACTATGTCTATCAGTATCAACACAGCTTGTTACAAACATTTCAATGAATATAAATAATAAATTATAATGCTCTAAGAACTCAGCTTGTGACAAATATTTTAATGTATAATTACTAATTAGTGAAATAATAATTGAAGAAGATAGAGGTTAGTGAATGAAACTTACCAGTGGACCGAAAGATTGAAACAAGAATTCAAGAACCTTCAGCAAACCAAACCGTAAGAGAGAGAGAGAGAGAGGGTTTACCTTTAATAAGCCGTGAGAGCAAAGAGTGAAAGAGGCCGAGATACAGTTAGAGAAGAAGAGAGGCTGAGACGGTGAGAAAGAGAGAGAATCGGAGAACAGAGAGAGAGAGAGAGAGAGAGAGAGAGAAGAGAGGAAGCGTCGAGTTTCAGAGTGAGAGGCGTGTGAGGGAAAGAAAGAAAGAGACACGATTTGGGTTTGTTAGGGTTAGCTTGCCAAAACGACCTAGTTTTAGGTTGGGCCAAAAGGTCCAAAACGCCGTGTAATTTTGTGTTGCATACTAAAAAGCTTTTGAGTGATGGGTAGTCAAATACTCAATTCTATTAAGAAATGGGCTTTCCACTCTTTCGAAGGTCCAGACTAACCCCTAGCATATGGATCATCCAATTGTGTTACTATTTTCTTTTTCTTTTTCTTTTTCTTTTAATATTATGCTGGTGAGGCCATGAAAGTACGATGGTATCTTAAACTTGAGGATTTAAAAATTTCTACTTAGCCAAATAAGCTTTTAAAAATATATAAAATAAAAGGCTAACTTAAATATATCCATAGAGCATAATTCTCTAGGAAGCGATGAACTCAACAAACTCTCTCTCTCTCTCTCTCTCTCTCTCCTTTTTTTAATTTTTGTTAGCCACATTCCAAACTATGTTTAAATTTTATTATAAGCTAGCTCATTACTTATTTGATGCACTGTTTGTGGATCCTACACTACTTTTTGTCTCAGTTTTATATCAAATTAGTTTAGTTTCAACTTTTTGGAAATAAAATAGTTTTTAAGTTTTTGTCTCATATTATGCAAATAAACTGTTGAAAATAAGCAATTTCCAAACCAAGTAGTAGAAAATTATTGATTGTTTGGCAATTTCTCTTTGAATATTGATCTATCACTCAATTCCAATGTGATTTTAACCTGTGAATGTACAAGTAAAGGGGAATTTCATGATATTTAAGATAAGACTACATCTACTTCAATGGGATGATAGTTTTTATAGTCAAAATCTTATCAAATTGGGTCAAATCTTGTCAAACATAATCAAAGTTAGTGTTTGGCTATAAGTTCTTGAAAATTATTATTCCAAAATTAGATCCAAGTAAACAAGTTTTGTTAAACCTTGGTCAACCCTCGAGTAACCTCGGTCAACTTTGACAAAATTTCGACAAAGTCAATTAAGGCTAAGGTTTGTTCGGGACTTCATGAAGTTCATCATTTTGATGCTCCATTGATGTAATTGGACTAAATCAATATGATTTCCCATGCTTTGGTGATTTTATTTTTTATTTTGAAAAAAATAGGAAAGCCAAGATATGGTATCAATTAACAATCATAATCCAACATCTTAAAGTACATTTTGTATGTGCGTGTGTGTCGGTATATATATATATAATTACATATATCTTTTAATTATATGTTTGTAGTTACCGTATTTTATCATCTCTCTATTTGTGCGAAAAAATCCTAATTTGAGCAAAAATGTTAAAAATCACAATTTTAATTTTAGGATTAAGGGAATCCTAAAATTAACATAGTTTGTCCTAATCGGATGTCGAAATATCCACTTTTACGAGTCAAAAATAACTAAAATACTATTGGTTTACCAAATTTTGACCAAGTTGACTAATAGTTAGAGTTTAGTGAGACGAGGCACTGGAATTCAAGAGTTTAATGCGTTTTGTGAGACGGGGCGCTGGAATTCTCTGAAGCTCTTGAAGATTTGTGAAGAAAAGAGGAAAATGAGTTCCCTCAAGGCTTTATATAGAGGGAGAAGATGAGTGGGAATGCTCCCGCTCAAAATACTAGGAAAAATGTTAGCCATTGAATTGGCGTTTCATCATTGGATGCGGGGGACATAAAGCCGCTGGAGTAATTAATAACGCCTCGTGGACTACAAAGTGTCAGTGACAATTATGAGGCATGTAAAACCGTATTCTCACACATGTAAATCAAAAAATCAATTGATCTTATCTCTTAAAAATCAAAACTCCACTTTTTCTCCTCAAATGGGAGGGAAAAACCGGAGTTTTGAGGAGCTATTGTAAGGACAAGGGCCCAAAATAGTATATTGGGCCTTGAGTCTTATCCGAAGATGTTGATAGGTCCGAGGAGGAGCAAGTAGTTGTTAAATGTTCCCAATTAAAATCTCAAAAATGGGGAACAAGTGAGAAGTTGTCAGAGGAGGAATTCCTCCTCGGATATGATGAATGTAGTTTATAATATGTACTCCATCTGTTAGCGTAATCCTTCAAGAAGCTCCAATGATAGAGACATATTTCATGAACATATGAGAAAGAAGGAAACTTAAAAATATCTAAGAGAAAGCTACCACCATCCCATTAAATGCACTACAGCTACTTTTCTGACCGCATTTATGTGGAGAATACCTCTGAATAGTACTACCTTGGCTATCACAACGCATAAAAAACCAGAGGGGGTATCTGATGGGACAAGTACTCAAGTAAGGGCTCGGATGATCAACAGGTGTAGGGTGAAGATGGTCCAAAGGAGGATATATAAGGGAAAAGAATCTTCATGGAGAAGGCATCGGAAAAAGAGAGAAAGAACATTGTAGCAATCTAAATTGTCTCTGTATCCAACTGTGATCAATACGTACAATTATGGCCTCCTTGGATTGAAAGTCTATTAACATCAATACCTTTTATTTGTGCTTAATTGTCATTTAATTCCATATTAGCCGTTGTTCAACTCATTAGGACCTAGTTCTTTGACCCATTCTCTACAAATTTATTGTATTGGGCTCATTGGGCCGAGATCCCATATACTTTGGGTTTGGGACACAAATCGGGACTCTACAGCTAGCATCGTAAATCCATGATTCCACGATAAAAGCTTGATCTAATAGAATCTTTCAGTCTGATTTTCAAAATGATTTTCCAAATAAAACTTGATTTTTTAATTAATTTATCTAAGTACATTTCAATGGGAAAACCTTTTCAAGCTTGGCAAAACTAATGGGGTTTTTCATTTTAAAAATATTACTTTCATAGGAAAGCTTTTCCCAAAACCCATGGCACTTTTTTATAAAAATTGTTCAGTCTTTTCCAAGAAAAACCATGAGATCATTTTTCATAAAAATTACTAGTTGAAAAGATATTGAAAGTAACCCAAATCCTTCCTAAAAAAAGGTGAGACTTTTCACAATAATTCATTTTCTTAGGAATTTCTCTACAAAATCTATTGAAATTTTTATTAAAAACCTTTTAAAGAAAACTTTCTTTAAATACTGCTGAGATTTTCATTAGAAAACCTTTCTTGGGAAATTCTTTTTTTAAACTCAAGAGGTTTTTATTAATAATAAACCTTTCCTGGGAAATTTCTTCAAAAAATTATGATATTATCATTACAAAACCTTTATTGGGAATTTCTATTAAAAATTCTATAAGATTTTTATTATTAAAAAAAAAAAAAAAAAACTTTCCTAAGAAATTTACATCAAAAACTCATGAAATTTTCACTAAACCTTTCCCATGAAATTGATCTCTTTCCAAAAACTCGCGATATAACCATTAATCAAAATTTTATTTCCCTAAAATAAGTTGTTTTTCCAAAAGGACTCCAAAAATTTCTCTCTCCAAAAATTCTCAAAGCAGTTTCCTTTTCCAAGAATCACAAAATCGCTTTTTCCAAAGAATGGTTTTCAAAAGTGATGGTAGGCTAATAACTTAAATGAATTAAGCCCATGGACCTTAAAATCAAGTTAACAAAATCCCCTTCCCCAGAACCTCTGTTTTTGGTGTTTCTTTTGCACGTGAATTTGCATGGTAAACAAGTTAAAAAACATTTATTTTGCTTTTAAAGGAGTGAAGTAAACCATATTTAATTTGACATGAAATTTACTTTCCTAGTAAGTACTATGCAATCACATGTCAATGCTTTCAAACATGATTCCGAAGTAAATCTTTTTAAGTTCAAATGTCATAGTTACCTTTTAAATGATAAAAATATTATTAATTCAAAACATTTCTCTACGGCTCTACCCACTAAAAATTAGGAATAATTCAAAAAATTAGGTTGTGGGGTGCTTACTCCTTAATACCTTTCTCATATGTAACCGAATTTTTGAGTCCATGTCTTTGGTTCAAGGTATTTGCCTACCCATTTAGCTTAGAAATCCTCAAGGAATCCCTTAGTTAATTAGTTAATAAAATGAATTATACATAGATAATCAATCACACCTTAAAAAACTAATGGTTGGGGATAAGGGTGTGCAACAAACCCGTCAACTCACCAAAACCGATCTGACCCAATCCAACCCACCAGGTTGGGTCAATTTTTAAGGGTTGGTGAGTTGGGTTGGGTCATGTTTTTATTTTTTTTTATAGTGGCTCGGGTTAGGTTTGAGTCATAAGATTTACAAATCAGTCTAACCCAACACGACCTACTTATATTTAATATATTTTAAAATTTTAAAATGTATTATATAATTTTGTTATTTACTTTTTTGTCCCTCTTCCCAAATAAAACCCAAACCCTAAGTTTTTCTCATATAATTTGTGTTTGTTTGGTGTTATGCTCATGTTTATTTGGTTATGAATTTGCTCTTATTTGTGGTGATATTTTTCTAATGCTCAATTTAATAATAATAATAATAATAATAATAATTAAAAAAAAAATGTCCAACCCATGGGTCCAACTCGATCCACGTGGGTTGGGTTGGGTAAGATTTTTTTTAACCCACCATAGTGGGTTGAGTTGAAAAAACTCCTTAACCTAATTCAACACGACTCATGCACACCTATAGTTGGGGTGACTTAGATGTGGCAAAACGGGCGGGTTGGGTCAGGTCAATCGGGTTGCGGGTTGGGTCGTGTTGGCTTTACTCGTATATTTCAATACACGTTTTTTTTTTTTTTCAATTACAAAAATATATCAATGACAACCTGTTTAGAGAGAATGAATAAAATCAATTAAGCAAATGAATTGCACTTAATGCCACTTGTTAATATCCTTCCAATTCTGATAGTTTTAAGCATGACAAAAATTATTTATAGTCATAAATTCATGATGAAAAAAGTCTTCAATGTTAATAGTTCACTGTCAAAATGCATATAATTACAAATTTACATCTTCAAAAAGAGATAGATCTTAAAACAAACAAAATAAGTAAGCCAGCAAAGTAGCAAGTTATCGGTCTTCTTAAATGCACATATTCTTGTTGCATTTAAAATAATAGTAAAGTTAGATTACTTAAAAAGATAAACTAAACAAAAAAAGATTTAAAAATAAACATAACATATTAAGAAGAATAAGTAAATATTTTATAAGAATTACATCTCAATCTCAATCTACTCAATATTGGTAGTAGATTTAGCACTGTAAATATTCATACTTGCAAATTGTATTTAAGCTGAATGAGTTTTTTTTTTTTTTTAATGGTGGTCTGACTCTTGACAACCTTGCCTTGTGTAACGTGTGTGGTCTAATGGGGTAACGTGTGAAGGCTGAGGCTTGGCTTTTTTTTCTTTTTTTTTTAATGGAAAGCAATGCACTGAAGCTAGGCTAGCCAGCTTTTGACTTTTGATGAATCAAACAGTTATTTTTTATAATATATAATATATTGATTATAAGTTTTGGTACTTTGTGCTTTCTGCACTTAGTATCAAGACAAGACGTAATTTAAATATTTTTTTAGATAATTTTTTTTTAATGGGTCAGGTTATGGGTTATTCGGGTCAGGTCAAGTTGACCTGCAAAAAAATCGGGTCGGGTCACAAGTCAACCCGTTTTTACTTCGGGTCAAAAAATCAGGTTCGGGTCAAGTATTTTTCGGGTCGGGTTAGAAAATTCTAACCTATATTGCCATGTCTAGGGTGACTCCTAAAAAATAGAAATATAAAATAAAAGACTGATTTACACACATCATCCTAGTGTCCCACGAGCACTTTGCACTCAAAATGTCGCCAAAAACTCCTAAAAAGGATTGGGAGTTGATCGCCAAAGCCCTGCTAGTAATGATTGTTTTGACAATGTTTTTTTTATGACATACTTCAAATTGTTATCGATTGCTCAAGCGAAAAAAAAATGCCTCTAAAGGAGAGGGTCAGATAGAAAAATGAAAATGTGGATTACTTCAAATCTACAGAACTAACTCTCAAAAAAAAAAAAAAAAAACTCTCATTTCTCCAACTTGATATGGATTTCGATGGAAAGTAGTTCCTAGAGTCCACGAAAATGAAAGTCAATATATTAGGTTTCTGCATATCTAATCTATTTTTAATTGATCAGGCTTTTTTTTTTTTAAGAAATGATCAGGCATATTAATTGTGAACACCATGCTTAAAGGTGGTGAAAACGATATTTGTTAGATTCCTAGACCCAAGACTTTCAGATTTGAAGCCAATATGTTAGTTAGTGCGTGGTTCCACCAAACAATTAAAAGAGAGAAAGGGTAAGTAATTTTTCCTAAAAGGTATAGTTAGTGAGGCACAATTGAGTTATTTTAAGACCACAATCAATTTCACATTCATTTTCAGAACTATTTTATATGATAAATTGTAACTAGCTGCTTACCTATCACTTTTACATGGACTCATAAGGTTTTTTTTTTTTTTTTTGGTCACAGCTATAGCCACATCAGATAGGTATGAAAATAGGTGTGAAAATTGATTGTGGTCCTAAAATTTGGCACAATTTGATAAACTTCAGCTGGGGTTGTATTTGAGTATTTCTCCATCAGTTCTCAGCACAAAAGAGTGAGAGAGAGAGGAAGAGAAAGAGAGATCCACCATCTGTTTAGCTGCTTCTGAGAGAGATCTATACATGCAATTGTTTTTATCAGTTGAGGTGTGGCATGTATATCCATGCCAATTTTTCTATCACCACAATTTTTTGCTGTAATTTGATAAAATGGTCCACTCTGAATGGTAAAAATTCATTTTCATATAAACCCGTTATTCATGATCGATTATATCAAAACTGTGACAAAAGTTGTGTGCCAAGTCTTTCACATTTCTATGCACATCTTATCAAATACTTTCCCCACTTGGTTCATTAAATTAACAAAAAAAGGACCGACAGACTGTCCAAACATTTTTAATGGTTTGAATGGATCAGAATCAAAGTGCTTTTTAATGAGTAAATTTTGACGACTTTATGGTTTATGATTTTATGTGTCTAGTAGAACCGATTAAAAAAATTAGACAGTCACCACTGAGAAGAAGGATGATGATCTTATAGGTGAGTAATAAGTTAATCTTAGAAATTAGATTATTCATTTTAGAATGAACCTAGCTAAGATTAGCCTTAGCCAAAATAGGAAATATGTCCCTTAGTGGGATTGAATGACGAAGTAACTATATAACCTCAGTGCAAACGTTATGCAGATGGGGATCAGAAGAGAAATGAAGCCGAAATAAGTACATTAGAGGGAAATATTGCACCTATTTTTCTAGCTATTTCATCAAGTGTCCAAGACTATTACCTAGGCATTGTTGGCGTGATGTAGGAGAGTGACTTTCTTGTAAGTATTGTAACAACGAAATGACAAGGATAAAAGCTATAAAACAAACACAATCAAATGCATAAATGTGTCTCTTATGAACTTAAAAGTCTGAAATTTGATATTAGAACAATTATACAAATTTACCCTCTTCCCAAAAAGAACACTTAATTAGTAAAAAAAAAAAAAAAGAACTTGTAAGAAACATGTAATGGTGGATTATGGTGAGCATATTATAGTAATTTATCTACCAAAAAAGAGGATGATTGCAATGTGTGCCTACCCAAATGTGTTGCAAGCGTGCTCAAGAGAGAGGATAAACTTGCGGGTTGACTGCTTGACCAGAATTGGAGCACAATCCTTATACTCTGAGTCAAAAAGTTTGCTCAGAATGGCATTGATATGGATAGCTGGTCAAAGAAAATTTAAGGAAGTACTAGCTTGAAATCGGCTCTCAAATTGGTGCAATGTTAAGTGAGAAATTAGGATGAAAGAACATTAAATTATGCTATCTTCCTGGAGCTCTAACACTTTTTACTTAATTTAATCATATTATACTCTGTTGAACTCATACGAGACATTAGTTGGATTGGTCGGTAGTGCTCAACAGCCTAAGCATTGAAGATCTTTTGGACGACAAGAAGTTTGGTTAGCACTCTGTTTCTAAAGTTTTTGATGTAGATAGTGTACATATGATAAATGATAATCATCATTTTGTTTTGAAATTGGGAAAAAAAATTAGACTCGTATTTATTTAATAGAAACTTCTACTACAAATTGTTACTTTATATTTCACTGTATTTTTACTAAAAATCTTATAACTCAATGATATTATCTAATTCTTCCATTAAAAGAAACTTGGCTTGGAATTCCCTTTTTTCACCTGCTGAAAGCTAAAATCACTAATTTGATTTTCATATTTTGTATTAAAAAAAAAAAGATTCAATATCATTCAAAAACAACTATGTTTTCGATAGATAGACAGTGAGGTGGAGGAAAGTGAGATTCTAACAAAAAAAAACATTGAGCGTCATAAAAGTAATCATTATTGTTAAGCTTGAATTCCATATCAAAACAATTATAAATAGGAAAGGATTTATTGCATACTTCTGTAAATAGTATCATATCATCTAGACCCATTTTTTGTTGTACGTCACAAGATATAATTTTAAAATTACTTCTTCAATAATTTGCAAACTTTAATTTTCACAGGATATAACAAGTTGACAAAATATATTTCCATATTGAAAAAAAAAAGCTAAGAACGGTATTAGCAGAAGATAGACCTAACAAAATTAGATCCGAACCCATAGGTCAATCCATACCTGATCAATTGAAATTCCAGGTCATCTCGTACCTAACTCAACCCTACTTGTTTTTTTTTTTTTTTTTTTTTTTTTTTTTTTTTTTTTTTTTTTACAAAATAGAACTTTGAAATAAATAGAATTACAATCAGTTTTTTGAAATCTCTTTAGTGACAAGCAATCTATTAAGCATTCCTATAACCACAATGGCTTTTGAATCAAATTTTAGTATTAGTCTATGACATTTAGTATATATAGTGATGATATACACTGTAACTAAAAAATAATAATGGCTTTTTTCCTTCGTTTATGGTGATAATACTATTAGTAAACTACGGATTGTGCAAACTTAAGAATTGATGTATTATTTAAATTTTATTATTGGGCATTCAGTATTTGTTCTCTAATTTGTATTGAAAGAAAGATAAAGACAATATGATCATATTTATTATGATTATTTTATTATTTTTTTGTATGTGAAAAAATACAAATCAACCCATAACTTGATTAACCCGACTTGTAAACCAATTGACTTAATCTGCTCGCAACCCATTTAGGATAACATGTTTTTGATCCAAACTTGATCCGACTCGCAATCCAATTAACACAACTTATGTGAATTTTGCAAAATTAGGAAACTTTGCTAATTAATGTACTTGTTTATTGCTTCCAGCTTCTACTTCTTCTTCTTCTTCTTCTTTTTTAAATGCTTTTCTAATCATAATTTATCAATCAATGATCTTAGGTGATGTTCTTCAAGGAAAAAAAGATTACATTTTACCACAATTACTGCTTGATAAGTTGATATGTCATGGACTGAGCTTTCAGTTAAGAAAAGCTTGCACTTATTTTCTTGTCCAAGAAAAATTAGAATATGGTTTAAAAGGGGAAGTCAAAAACAACAAATCAAAACCATACACACAGACACTCACACGAAGGGGTTTGAAGAAGGTGAAGGTCCAAGTCTGTATATAGGTGAAGTTGGCTAAAGTAAACTCTAGTAGCTAGGGTAGGTTGCACAAAGGAATAAAAACAACAAATGCACATTGTCATTTGTTATTGCATTTGCATATGGAGATTGGAGATTGAATTTGTGGATTTGTCATAATGCATGTTTGAATTTTGGATTTGGAAATTTTGAAGACCACCGTCAACGCTTAAACTCCATCAATATATCCTCATGGTGTAGCAAAGAATCTTTGTAACAAAAAAATTAGGTCCCGATTAGTAGGCACCATTAACAATGGTTTTCTGTGGTCTTTTTGAACATATTTGACAGGTACAGTCAAAGAGAATCAAGTTGACACAAATTTTGATTGGGTACAGGAATCATGCATACTTATTTCAATTCTGATCTTAATATCATCTTAAATTATATAATTAACTTTTAACCGGCCTTGATAGCTACGGTCAACAAGAAGAGAGAAATTGATCAGTCAAAGTCGAAAATTCAAAAAAGGTGGAGGTGTTTTCTGCATTACAACCATGAGATCACTAATCCAAATCCAGCTGAACTGAGAAAGCTGACCGACCCTTAAAAATATCTATCTGCCTTTGCTTTGCTGCATTCATTGCCGTTCAAATAATAATATTGCTTGCAAGGTCTGTCGTATAACATAACACCTCATCATGATCTAATACAGAACAGTAATGTTGCCTTTTGGTTGATTTTTAATTTTTTATTAATAGGAAAGCTATTACTTTTTGAGGTGATGCACGGGCGTTTATATTCGTCATCCTGGTATGTCCTTCGTTCTTTTGTGGGACCATACTTTTTTTTTTTTCGGTGGAACCATACTTTTAGATGGTTTCAAAAAAAATTGTTTTTTTTATCCTATGTGATTATTAAAATAACTTATCAAAATGTAGTGGAAGAATTTCAAGTACAGAAATTAAACATATCAATAAATATATATATATAAACAGTGAGTTTTACTTAGCTAAGTAATGGGGTTATTTGTGTTTGTACTGGGCTCGATTAGGTGTGCTCCCTAGTTCGAGTCCTGTTACTTGTACTTTGAAAAAAAAATTTTGGGTCAGTGTTTTACCCCTTCGTGGGCCCACCCGGCATGAATAGTAATTAGTCTCTAGTTAAAAGCCTTGAAAAAACACGGTGGAAAACCAAAAAAAAAAAAAAAAAATAGAGTTATTTGTGGTCAAAACAGACCTAAGGTTCTAGTTAGCTTAATTGGTGTTTTGACTTGATGATAAAGAGTATTTATCATGGAAAGAATATCATAAGTTAAAATTCTATCGTATCTATAAATATATATCACTTATATATAAAACATAATATATATATCATCTTCTCATATATAACGAAAAAAAATTACATCAAGCTATTCTTTTACATAACTCAATAAACTATTTAGAGTTTTTTTATTATATAAAAATAATGTGATATCATTCTTTTTGAACGAATTAAACCAATGACAGAGCCAGAATTTTAATTTAGACAGGCAAAATTAAAAACAAAACTAATTAAAAAAATATTAGTCAATATTAATAACAAAATAAATAAATAATTATAAACTAATATAAATGTCAAACAAAATCTAATATAATGTAAATTGTAATATTTTGTCAATCTAAAAGGGTTAAGAATATATAAAATGCGTTCACTTTCCTTGATTGCTCTCAAAAAATATAGAACTCAGCTTTTTTTTTTTCCTACTCTTATGAGTATTTAAATTTTGGATTTATAACAAAATTCCAAAGTTTGGAATCGTAAAAAGCCAGGAGACGGAAGAGAAAAAAAAAAAAGAGTGGTGGTTTTAGTGCCTTACAATAGCATTAAGTATAATTTATTATTGTTATGTGTAAATTATGGGACCCACTAATTAAAATGACATAAAACATGAAAAAATTTGCAATAATTCTAGAGTCACAAAAATTAATTACAAAAAATTTCTAATTGCTAAAGTGAGAGGAGCCAACATTGCTCCTCCTAGAGTATTGAACAATATTTCACTGGCTAGGCTTACAAGTCACACATGAACGAAAAATCTTTCTCCATCACTTAAAATGCAAGCTTTTTCATAAGCTTGTCTATATGTATGCTAATAAGTAAAGTTGAGAGAAACTCAAATTAGAATTCCAAATTACAGTTCCAATTTTACGCCATGTGTCCTAAATTATTTATTCTTAAAGTGTTTTATTTCTTAAGTTTAGAATCAAATGTGGGACCACATCATAAATATTCATCCAAGTGAATTATTAAGTACAAAAACCAACCTTCTCAACAAAAAAAAAAAGTACAAAAACCAAAAGAATTTAGAATAAATGAATTGTAAAAAATAAAAAATAAATAAATAAAAGTGCTTCACAATGATTTTTTTTTTTAAATGGAAAATTTACATTTTATACCTAATAATATCATTTACAAAATATTTTAAAGAGTTAACAAAATATAAAAATGACTATCAATAGTATTTAAATTATATATATATATATATTATATTATGTATTTTATTGTATATCTTTAAGTGTATGGGTATATGCATGGAGTTATAAGCTAGTTTCTATAATGACATCTTCCTTACATTTTGTGGGGATCGTTCGACTAATAGGCCCATAGGATTCAGAACGGGTTCAGGATTGTTGGGCCAGTGGCCCATCGGAGGCCATATACCCGTCCGAGGACACCATGGTCCTCGGCAGAACTCGTCCGAGGACGATCGCGTCCGAGAACGATCAGGACGTGGCCTCGTTGCGATCAGATCTCATAATTCAGTCATCTCAAAGGGTAGAGTAGCCGATTAAAGATGAAAGAGATAAGGCAAACAAATATCTGAAGCTACAGCTACCTCCGCATTAATGACCTCTCAATCAACTCTCTGGCCGCATTAATGTGGAGGTGATACCTGAGCAGTGGGAAAGCAGCCTTACAGCTGCCTATAGGAAGTTCCAGGAGGTGCCAGATGGGACAGAAAGAAATCCTCCGAACCCAACCTACACGTGTGCGGCGAGGATGGAGCGCAAAGGGAGATATATAAACTAAAGGAAGAACATGAAAAAAGGGGATGGGAGAGAAAAAAAAAGAGAAAGAAGAACAAGAGACGGAAAGTAGAGAGAAAAAAGGGAGAAGAGAAAGAAGGATTGGTATTAGTCACTAAGGGGGAATATCCGGAATATCAACTGAAAAACCTTGAACGTTCATGAAATTGAGTCTTGGGAGGTTAGATTATAGTTAGCCTAGTTCTTTACACCCACGCTCTAAAAATTATATTGTCTGGGCCCTTCACGTACGAACCGGATACTGTCTTGGTTCGGTACTAGATCGTGCTCTTACACATTTTATTACTCATAAAATGTTAAAAATTTATTTTATATTTCCTATGCATAAGAGGCGTTATATATTGTAGATTTTTTTTTTTAGATCATTTTAACCTGTAACGTCCGTTCCTACGTGGGATCAATATATTTTAAAATTTATTAAAGCATTCTAACATGACAAGTCCTTTAAATCTTCACCTTCAATTTATGACAAAATGCTAAAATTATGTCACCTCATCATTCCACTAACATATTCATAAAATAATACTTACAAAACTCAAACTTGATGACTTTAATTCCTTCTAATTGTAAAAGGAATGTGAGGATTTAAAGAGCTCTACAACTCTAAAAATTCTAAAAGATTTTGATCCAAATGAGGGAGGAAATGTTAATAATCTCTTTCTAGTTTCTACTAGTAATTTTACCAAAAAGGCACGAACGTCCTCAAGAGAGCAATGCGTAATCCACACCTCAATTTCTATCACTTACCTTTTTACAACTATTCAACATTAAATTAATCATTATTTTATATTACTATATGAGGAATAATTTCTTATATTCTCCAACATATATACATACAATTTTTTTAGAAGACAAGGATATACAACTAACTAATACATCATAACATAGATAAACTTTTGAAAAAACAAATGTGAAAAAAATAATTATACTATAGAATATGCATCATAAGCTATATATGAAACAAAGTTGGCTCGTTATAAACTTATGAAATATTATGATAAAAAAATCACTAATATAAATGAAAAAGGATTTTAATTTCAAAGCTCTCATGATATATTAAAAAAAAATCAACTCATCTTAATTGAATTTTAAAGTTTGATTAACTTGTTAATACTTAATACAAGATAACCTAAGGCTTCATTTGGAAGTTCATAAGAGAATGGAATGTAATGATCACAAAGGAATGGAAATGAATGAAATGTATTAAAGCAAGGGAAATGAATGGAAAAGAAATGAATGAAATGGAATTAAGTAACCTTAATTGGATGTTTGGGAATAACATAGAGAGAATGGAATAGAATCATTTTATGACAATATTACTATTAGACCCTTATTTTAAAATAAATGGTTGAATATATAGGGGTATTTTGGAAGTTTTAGTAAAAAATTCATTAAATCTAATTTCATTCTCTCCCATTACTCCTAATTTTGTGGGGAATGAAAATTTGAGATTTTAAGAAAATAAAGAGGAATGAATGTTCCCTCCTACCCATTCTATTCCCTCTCATTTAAACTCCCAAATAAGGGAATGAACTTTTCATTCCCTCCATCAAAACTCCCAAACAAGGGAAAGGAAGAATTTTCTAAAATTATTCTTTTCATTCATTTCCATTCATTTCTATTCCCTCCTCCAAAAAGAGGGCTAAGAGTTGCCCTTTTTGATAAATTGTGACAGTGTTAAAAAATTTATAAATTTGACATAAATTTTCCCTTTTTCACTTTATAGTTTAAAGTGTATGAAAGATTATATATATATATATATATATATATATATAAAGTTGGTTTTAAATTACACTTGATATAACTTTAAATAATGTTATATTACTCAGTATATTTTTTATTAGATATAATACTTGAATTGGCACCTCCCCATGCATAAAGTGCTTAAGGGTTTAGGGGGAAAGGGCTCAAGTTACGGGGTTAGCAGCATACTGTAATTATTTCTCAAAAAAAAAAAAACTTTGCAAAGTCACTTTTAATTATATTTTCTTCTTATACCTTCTATACTTGCAAAACTTCAAGATGATCAGAGTTCAATGACTATGCTCTATCAAATATTTATATTTCAAGATTTTATATTTTAAAACTATGCATAAATTATGAGTTTTTGAATCGAATAGTAAATAGTATCTAATTTTAACTAAATTTGACATTCATGTAAAAAACATAAAATATATGTATTCCAAAGATGGAATTTTCAAAATTTTCATCAAACAAAAGTCATTACATGGTATAATCTATATATATATATATATATATATATATACATACACATGAGTTGGGTTCAAGTTACACCTAGTGTAACTCTAAGTAATGTTACACCACCCAATAATTTGTTATTGAATTAATATTTTAAAAATCCAACCGTTGAATTTTATATTTTATATGTTCTTAACATGCATGCCAATTCTCGTATCAATCGGATGTTATTTATTATTTGATCCATAAACTCATATTTTATGCATTATTTTAAACTACAAAAATTTAAATTTTAACAATTGATTGATGACATGGATATTAATTTTTTATCACCTTAAAATTTTGCAAGCATAAAGAATATACAAAGATAATATAATCTAACGGTGGATTTGTTAATATTCGCATCCAATTAAAAAATATTGAGTGATGTAACATTACTTAGAGTTATACCAGGTGTAACTTGAACCCAACCTTGATCTTAATAAATCTAATAAGGAAAAAGATAAACAAATGAGCACAATGATGGAGATGAATCCAGTCAACAGGCTATTCTTTCTGATAAAGGTATTCCTGATACTTTCATTAATCCTCAACTTGCTTTTGTTAATAAATTACTTCCTTCAAAATGGTTTACAAAAGTTAAAATTGTTGTTTCTCCTGATTATCATTTCACTGTTATTGCTATGATTGATTCTGGTGCAGATATGAACTGTATCCAAGAAGGATTAATTCCTTCAAAATATTTTGAAAAATCTACTAAAAGATTGGTTTCTGCTAATGGTTCTCAAATGAAAATTAAGTATGAATTGAATAATGCTCATGTGTGTCATGATAATGTTTGTTTCAAGGTTCCTTCTGTTCTTGTCAAAAATATGACTGATAAAGTGATTCTTGGTCTGCCATTTATTAATGCTTTGTATCCCTTTCTTGTTGAACATGATGGAATTACTACTAATCCATTTGGACAGAAAGTAAAATTCAAATTTGCTTCAAAGTTTGAAATTGATATTGATAATCTATCTTATAAGAAAGATTCTCCCATGAATGAACTTATTCAAGAACAAAATGTTCGAACCATAAGTCAGAAGACTTAAACATAGCCTTGCTTTCCAGAATACGAGATTGTATGTCTGTTGGCAAGTTGGCAATAGCACTTTTCAACAAAGATTGGGTCTTAAGACTCAATCTTGCGTAATCAGTGCCCATAATAGTCTTTTTATCCATTGAATGAATGTCCTCTTTGCCAAAGAGTTGACTAGTATCGGGTTCATCTGTGATGTTTATGGGGTTAACAGGATGGATTCCAAAAGCCTCATTTTTTGGAACAATGTTAGTTTTTGAAGCAAAGTTATTTTCTAAAACAAGATCATTTTCTGAAATAGGGTTAACTAGGTGGCTCACATAAGCTTCATTTTTAGCAATGAGGTTAACAAGATGGATTTCAAGGTTTCTGAGAGTTTTTTGGAAAAGATCATGGTGGTTTCTAATAAAAGCAAATTGAAGGCTATCAAGGATGAATTTAATAGAATTTGGTAATTCTGAACAGGTTCCATTGTGGAATTGTAAATTTCTTGACAAAACTTCTTGTAAAGCAGTTAACATATCACCATTGGAATATGTCACTGTTGCCGGGACATCTCCTTGAAGGGATGTTGATCCACTGGGTTTTACCCCAGAAGATGCGCCTTCATGCATTTTAAAAGGTTGTCCCGCTGGGAACCCTTTGTTTTGAGAATAGTCCTGTGCAGGAGCTTTTCCCTTATTTCTCTTTTCCATAATAATCCACTTACTAGTGGTATAAATATGAATATTATTATTATCCCACTTATTAGTGGTATTTATCCACGCATCATTGTCTGATTCCTGTAAAGAATCATTGATAATGTTAGGATAATGGATAGTATTTAACATTTTGGTACTATGAAAATTACCTTTAAAATCATCAGTGAAATATTGGTGAGAACTCATCACTAGTTCTTGAATAAGTTCATTCATTCGAACATTTCAAGATACTTGTTACAACTGTTATTCCTGATCCTGCTAATTCAGATGATGTTAGTGATATTCTTCAACAAGCTGATTGGAAAGAACACTTTGGGAGTAGTTTCAGAGTGTATGAAAAGAAACACCCGTTTCCGGGCCTTCTAGTCAATTATGATGATGGTTCAGATGATGTTAAGAGGAGTCCTAACTGGCTCTCCCAAATGTTTGAGTATGGCTTTATTAGGCTCATTAGACTAACAGGCCATGACCAAACCAGCCAGTTCCCACAAATCATTCAGACTGCTATTAAAAAATTTGAAAGTCCTTTTGTTTCGATCAAATGCTGGAGCACTTTGCCTCAATGGGAAAGAGATAACTGGATGAATGTCCAGCCTTCAAAATATCTCATTCTCATTAATGGATACACGCACCAAGGGCAATGGTATGAAGGAGACTCTTATTTATCCTTCAAAAATCCTTGGGCTCTCGCAGACTGCTGGAGTGATTATTTTAACAATCAAATTCGTGACGTTGCTCAAAATTTATGGAAGAATTATCACTTTATGGGGAATTCAGATAGAATTTCTGTTTTTGGTCCTAGACCTTATGCTAATGCCATTTCTCATTTGCGGATAGCAGATCACTGTAATCCAAGAAGTTTTCTCACTCTAGGAAAAACTCCAGAGTTTGAGCCACTTCTATACTGTGGATTTTGTAACCAATATGTTCTCTATCATGAGCATGAATGTAATGATGATCCTCCATGGGAACCTTATGATGACTACCCATCGGATGCTACTTCCACTGATTGATGAGTTTATTCCTGAGGTTACTACTATTGCAAGACTGATGCTACTTTATTTGTCTGGTTTGCACAAAAGCCAAAATGTTTTATTGTCCTTCACAAATATGTTGCGGAAAATCCAGAACTGATTCATGATACTTCGGATTCTGCGGAAGATTTTGATTCCCCTATTTGTCTAGCCTGCACAACGGCCAAAACTATTACAATATTCAAAATGAGTCTGAAAAGCTACAAGGTAGAGATGAGAAGATGCCCTGACAAAGGCTTCATTTATGCCAACAAAAAATGTCACCTTTGTTGGTTTCTTTCTTATTGGTTTCTTTTGCCTCTAAAGGACACCAATAACGAGGCCTTGTCCCTACACTTATAGGCCTATTGCTGATCTCTACGGAGGATTCTCATAATCTTGTGGATTCCCCACAATCTTGGGTCAAAAAAGAAGAGAAATTCTATTTTACTATTCAGTCATTATTCACCTATCACTATTCATCTGTTACTATTCACTATCACTGTTCATCCGTTACTGTTCATGACACTGTTCACTCCGAATTTTGCCTATTTAAAGGGTGTTGTCCCTTATGTTTAAGGGGCTTTTCAAGTCAAGTTTGAGTTCTGATTTCTCTTCCCTTAGAACTAGCCTTCTTAGAGAGAGAACCCACCTTGTTTCTACTACTACTACTACCTTGTTCATCCTTGTTCACTACAAACTTTGTAATCCTACAAACCTTGTAACTAGGACTAGTTCAAGCTTTGTAATTGTTAACCTGTAACTGTTGAGATCTTGTATTCACTACTACTACTGTAAGTATTTATCCTACTTTCAATAATAAGTATTTTCAGTTCTATGTTCATTACTCTACTTGTTGCTACCGCCACCTTAGACGGATTACCGCCATACCGGACGGTTCTAAATTGCTTTCATTTACTTTAAACTATTGTTCTTATTTACTTTAAATTATTTTGATATATACTGCTTGGCTGGTTCTACCGCCTTATTATTGTTTCTTAATTTCAAGTTATTTACTTTCAAGTTAAGTACATTATTTTCATTACAATATTACTGTGCTTCCATCTCTTCTCTTCAGCAGTGTGTCCCCTTCCCCCTTTATGGTAGAATAGTATAGATCAAGGTATTAACACCATCAGGAATACCACGACCAATACTTTCATCAAAAATAGGTAGACCTTCATCATTCTTTTTAACAGCATGTATATATATTTATATATATATAAAACCGAAACTTCTGAAACTCTCACAATTTTCCACGTCAACACAATATTTAAAAAATTAAAATTAAAAACTCTATTTCACTCAAAAACAAAACCAGATAAAAGCCAAGCATTCTAGGTTTTCTCTAACGCAACCCACTACAACCTTCCCTCTCTCAAATGTTTTTTTTTTTTTTGCTCCTCTCTCTTCCTTTTCTCTGCTCATCTCAGCCAAACCCTACAATAAACTCATACAAATATGATTCTTATTGCCTGGATAAGTAGTGCTCAACAAGAAAGAGCTAAATTTTAACCTTTGGAGACAGAAAAATATTGAAGAGGTAAGTGTAAGGAAACTTATTTGGTTTTTAGTTTATTAATTAATAATTAATTGGTTTTTAAGTATTGTCCCTCCTCAAACCCTAGACTTAAGACTTCCCTTCTCTTCCTTGCTCCATGATAGTCCCTACATTCCAACCAACACTCCCAAATCAATGCTTCTTGATTGCCCATCAGACTTGACGGGAGGCCTAGGACAAGTATCATGGTGCTAAAGGTGGTGTTTTTACAATTCTAAATCTACAACTAACAAACCCTAATCTTGGTATGTCCTTTTCATCTAAGTTTTTCTAATACTTCTGTTTTTGCTTAATGGTTTTTCTCTAGTATTTCTTTTTTTGTTATTATTATTATTATTTTATATTTGTACCCGATACAATTTTACAATCTCATATCAGATGAATTCCCAAGTCCTAGACTAACATTGAAATCCCATGACAGATAAAACACTTAGATAATGTCGATGTTTGTCTTCTCTATGTGAGGTTACAATCTGGCCGTGATATAGGAACAAGGGTAATCATAAACCTATTGAAGTTAGGACAAATAGGTAGTATATCTCCAATCTTCTTTTACAAAATAGGATAATAATAGAGCATGAGATACATTGAAGAATTGAGAACAAATAGTATAAATTGATTGAACACATCTTCATACGAAGAGAACACTTGACAGCTTTCATTAATTTATTTTAGGTTTCAAAAAACATACATTTTGGTAGTCCCACAATGTTAAACATCATTTTTTATATTAATTTATTTATTAAATCGATTACTACTCTTCACAATAAAGAGTTTTAAATCAACTATTACTCAACGACATAGAGTTTCAAACTGACTATTACTTAGTATCATGGAAAGTTTTAAACTAACTATTACTCAACAACATGGAGAATTTTAAACCAAATTAAAGAAGTTTGACTATTTTGGTTGTCCCACAATTTTACTCATTATTTTTTTATTAATTTATTAATTATTATGTCAAAATGAGAGTTTTAAATTGACCACTACTCAGCAAACTGAAGAGTTTTAAATCAACTACTACTCAATAACATGCAGAGTTTTAAACCAAACTAACCTACTACTATATATACAACACTACACTAAAACCTTCTATGCGGTTTACTCTCTCTACCATTTCTATCCTTTTGTTTTTACAAGACGCTAGAGTTTTTAAAGATGGAGTAAATGCTAAAAAGAAGCTAAGAGGTAATGGATGTCACTAAAATATTTTGATTTTTTATTCTCATGTACATCTTTGTTTTTTTGGATGAATACTTTGTGTTATAAAATATTTTTTATATTACTTTATTTGCGTTTTTTCCCTAAAAGCCTCTGTGAAACTTAGAAATTTCTTTTTGTCAATATTGTTGTTTTATTTTGTTGTTCCATATTTTATAAAACTTTAAATATGATAGAAATATAAATAGTGCACATTTGTTTCATCTTTTTATATATACATACATACATGCACACACACACATACAATTTGGGTTTTCTTTTTTTTTTTCCAAAATATGTGTATCTTTATTTCATATAATAAATATTTCTTTTTATTCATTTTTAACTAATATATGTATAAACTATACTTTCATAAGATTTTATCCCGTGCATTGCACGGGTTAGCGGTATTGCTTAAAGTTAACCTTTTATTTTTAAAATCTGCTTAAGTTAACTTTATAAAGAGTGACGTAGGTTCACATTTTTTCCTACCAAAGGAGAGAAAGGTCCATTTCTTTATCCAGATAGAAAGCTCCATTCCTTTATATTAATGTTTTGTTTAGCATCATCCTTCCCCTCTTTCCAAAAAAGATGTACTTTTATATGATATTTTCAATGTTACCCAGGCCCTTTCGTTTTATAAAATCTATTATTCTTTCAGAACTACTGGGATTTGGTTAAAGGTGACATCACAACCACTGTTTTGAATTATTTAAATTCTGGTTCATTGCCCTCAACTCTTAACCATACCTTTGTTACTTTGATCCCTAAAATTAAAAACCCAGAAAAAGTCATAGAGTTCAGACCTATTAGCCTTTGCAATGTGCTTTATAAGATATTCTCAAAAGTCCTTGCTAATAGATTGAAAAGAGTTCTACCTCTTATTATCTCTGAACATCAAAGTGCATTCCTCAAGGGTAGATTGATCACAGATAACATCTTGGTTGCATTTGAAACCTTACATTATATGAAAAATCATAACTCAAGATCCACAGGGTTCATGGCCCTTAAGCTTGATATGAGTAAAGCCTATGACCGGGTGGAATGGTCTTTCCTGAAAGATGTTATGAGGCAGATGGGTTTCAATGAAAAATGGGTTGCTCTTATTATGACTTGTATCACTTCTGTCTCCTATTCCTTGTTAATAAATGGTGAACCACAGGGACACATTGTACCTACCAGGGGTATCCGTCAAGGTGACCCCCTTTCCCCATACCTATTTCTACTGTGTTCAGAGGGCCTTCACAGGCTCATCCAGACTGCTGCCAATAATGGGGAAATAAAAGGGGTATCCATTTGTAGAAATGGCCCGAGACTAACGCACTTACTTTTTGCAGATGATAGCCTACTATTCTGCAGGGCTACTAGAAGTGAGTGTCAAAAGGTCCTTGAAATCTTATCAACCTATGAAAACCTTTCTGGCCAAAAGTTAAATAAGGAGAAGACAGCGCTCTTTTTTAGCAAGTCCACACCTTCAGGAGTGCAATCCGAGATTATGGCAAAATTTGGAGTAACCGAATTGAAGCAATATGAAGCCTATTTGGGATTACCGGCTTTGGTAGGGAGAAATAAGAGAGCAAGTTTTGACCAGTTAAAACAAAGAGTGTGGAAGAGGCTACAAGGCTGGGAAGGGAAGTTGTTATCTCAAGCAGGAAGGGAGGTCCTTATTAAATCAGTTATTCAGGCCATACCCACGTATGCTATGAGTTGTTTCAAGTTGCCGATCACCTTGTGCCATGAGATTGAAACCCTTGTCCGAAAGTTTTGGTGGGGGCAAAGGGGTGAGCAGAAGAAAGTTCATTGGGTGAAATGGGAGGAGATGTGTAAGCACAAAGATCGGGGGGGAATGGGTTTCAAAGATCTTACCATGTTCAATGATGCAATGTTGGCAAAACTCTCTTGGAGATTGCTACATGATGATAAATCTCTTTTCTTTAGAGTTTTTAAGGCAAGATTTTTTCCTAATGGCACAATATTGGATGCTAAAGATTCTACCTCGGCCTCGTATGCTTGGAAGAGCATTCTAAGAGGAAGAGAGTTGATTTTGAAGGGGGCTCTATAGAGAGTGGGAGATGGGAAACAAATTAGAATTTGGGGAGATAATTGGCTGCCAACAAGAAATCAGCCAAAAGTCACTTCTCCAATGATATTTGGTCAACAGAATTCAGCTGTGGAAGTCCTGATTAATCAGTCCACCCGAAGATGGAGAGAAGAAGTTATTGATCACTGTTTTAATAAAACTGAGGCAGAAGTCATAAAGAACATTCCTCTGAGCTCCTATCCCCAACGGGATACTCTGGTATGGCCTTTCACACCTAATGGACAGTACACTGTGAACTCAGGCTACAGGTTCCTCTTTGAAGAGAATAGCACAAGCCAACCCACTCAACAATCCTCATTGCACACCTCTGGTTGCTGGAAGAAGTTGTGGAAGATGAATATCCCAAACAAGATCAAAAATTTTGTATGGCGCTCCTGTAGAGAAGCACTCCCAACCAAAGCAAACCTACACCGGAGAAAAATCACAGCTGATGCAATGTGTGATCGGTGCAAGGCGCAAACGGAGGACTGTTCACATGCTTTATTTTTTTGTTCTGATGTGCAGGTTGTTTGGGTAGCAGATCAACAGTGGCAGTGGCTGTCAGCAATGCAAGGGAAGACGGCAATGGAGATTTTTAGTCACGCATTGGAGGAAGACAAAGACCCTTCATTGCTAGCCTACACGGCATGGACGCTCTGGAACTGCAGAAATAAGGCTCGTGTAAACGAGACTCAATGCCCACTGAACCAGGTTATGCAACTCGCAAGGGAACGAAGGAGGGAGTTCCAAACAGCACAGCCAATTTTTCCGAAGCAGCTACACCGGAAACACACCAGATGGAAGCCACCTGACGTCGGAAGCTTCAAAGTCAACTATGATGGAGCATTTTTCGAAGATCAAGGCAGAGCTGGAATCGGAGTGGTCATACGTAATTCTGAAGGAGTAGTGTTGGCCTCCCTTTCGCAGCAAATTCCTCTGCCAAACACAGTTGCACAGGTGGAAGCTTTGGCAGCACGAAGAGCAGCTGAATTCGCCTTGGAGATTGGCATTAATCAAGTCGTTATTGAGGGAGACTCCGAAGTCATTTACAAGGATCTAGTCAATCCAGGACCTTCTCTTGCTCTACACGGACACCTGATTTTTGATGTACTGTAGTTAGCAAATGTTTTTTCGCATGTTAGTTTTTCTCACATTTGTCGAACAGGAAATAATGTAGCCCATGGTTTGGCTAGAAGGGCTATTTCGACACCCGATATAAATATCTGGATGGAGGAAGTACCACCAGATATTCTCTAGTTTGTTCAAGCTGATTTAACAGCTTTGATTTAATTTAATTTGAAGTCTTCTTTCTCAAAAAAAAAATATTTTGACGGAACTAAATTAAAGCTTCCAGTTCAGCAAAAATAAATAAATAAATAAATAAAGCTTCCATTAAGAGGAAAAAAAAAAAAAAGATGTTATATCTACAACATTTTTACAATATTTTTACAACAAATCACAGATGATTAGTTGTTATTGGTTCAAATTTGAAACTAACACTAAGATTACTTTTTTGCCCTAATAATAACAACCAGTAACAACTTGCCACTTAGGATTTATTATAAAAATATTGTAAACATATCATTTCTTAAAAAAAATGGTAACTTCAACAACCCCTAACTTTATAAAAATGACCATCACCATCCTCAAATAGTAATACTAGAGTAAGATTGGCTGAAGGAGCCTAGATTATTAAAGGCCGGTTTGGAAAGCTATAGGCAACTAAATCAATGAGTACTGATAATTGGCTTCTAAGATTGCGAAAGTATTGGCTTAAAAAGCCAAATTCTTTTACTATTCAGTTTATTTTTTGTACTATTCATGGATTTCATTCTATTTTTTGGTACTATTCATTTATTTTAGCTACTTTTTAACTTTATTTACAGTACTTTCAGTAAAAAAATTTCAATTTCAACTAAATAAGTTGTTCTCAAACGGACTTTAAATCTTCAATTTTCAATTTCCTTTTTCTTTCCTTTTTCCTTTTGTTTTTGTTTAAGTATAACATTTCAACTATGATTTATGGTAACCTTGGTTATTATCTTAGGTAAAAAAATTAACCTCAATTAGAGAGAAATTATGAGAGAGTGATCTAACATAAGTTTAAATTCTAAATATAAGTATAAGTGTTTGTGGGGTGTAGGGGGTAAGGGTTAAAATTCAAGTCTCCAAAAGAGAGTTTTACACACATATACACTTAAATTAGGGTAGAGTAGAATTTTTATTTTGTATATAAAAAAAAAGTATTTTAATTGTTACAATGATAAATTCTTCATTAAAACTCTAAAATTCATAACAATTTTACCCAAAATAAAGGAAAAAGGAAATCTCTCTTTTCGACTTATTTTTCTTAATTAGATTGTCTATAAAACCAGTTGAAATGAGTTGTGCCCATGTGCAAGCCCCAAGCTACCCTAAGTTCTTTAAAAATATATATATATTGTAAGGACACGATTTTGTGACGAACCTAAACAGTATTGAGTTCTCACGTAAAAGGCCCAGACAATATGATTTGTGGAGCGTGGGTGTAAGAACTAGGTTAACTGTGGTATCTCCTCCAAAGATTTACTCTCAAGCACGTCCAAGGTTTAAAGTTGGTATATCGAATGTTTTCCTTTCGTGATTAGTGCAATTCTCTCTTTCTTCTCTTACTTTCTTCTTTCTTTCTTTTTATGTCTGTTCTTCTCTCCTCTTTTTTTCTCCAATCCCCTTCTTCATGTTCTTCTTTTAGTTTATATACCCCCCTTTGCGCTCCATCCTTGCCACACACGTGTAGGTTGTGTCCGGAGGATTTCTTTCTGTCCCATCTGGCACCTCCTGGAACTTCCTATGAGCAGCTGTAAGGCTGCTTCCCTACTGTTCAGGTATCACCTCCACATTAATGCGGCCAGAGAGTTGGTTGAGAGGTCATTAATGCGGAGGCAGCTGTAGTTTCAGATATTTGTTTGCCTTATCTCTTTCATCTTTAGTCGGCTACTCTATCCTTTGCGATGACCTAATTCTGAGATCTAATCGCAGTGAGACCACGTCCTGATCGTCCTCGGACGCGATCGTCCTCGGACGCGTACTGCCGAGGAGCATGGTGTCCTCGGACGGGTATACGGCCTCGGATGGGCCACGGGCCCAACAATTCTGAACCAATTCTGAACCCTATGGGCCCATTAATCGATCGATCCCCACATATATATATATATATATATATTTATAATTAATAGATTTTAATTGATTTTATTAATATTCCAAACTTGAAATTTCATAATTCCAAACTCAAAAGTTTTTATTGAAAATAATTTTTAAATCTCCTAATGCTGTTAAGAAAAAAAATTATTAACTTGATAAACTATAGCAACATCTCCTAACCAATGTGCTGAATTTTATATGTTGTTTTGTTAAATAAATGATATATATATACACACACAATGCTATATCCTTTTTAAGGACATATGCAACCAGTTAATCCTTTGATTAGAAATAAAATCTCAGATAAAAAAAAACATTGATACTTTTGAATTAATTTTCAATAAAAATATCATACAACATCTTTGAAAAATTAAGGTATAGATAAAAATATTTAAAAATTTTTGAGTATATGATCATATTTTTAACAGTTCTATGTTAATTTTTTTTTTCATTTTAATTTTATGTATTCAAATTTTTATTTGAAATATCTTATATTTGGATTAATCTTTTAATTTCATATATTAATGACTATTTATTGGTTATTTTTATTTATTTTATTTTTCTTATATGAAATATAAATTTTTAGTCAACTTAAATTATGTAGGCCATTTAGGCAATTGTCTAAGGTCATTAATGCAAAAAGGCTCATAATTTGGTGTTAATATAACACCATTCTTTGATAAAAATATATTCAATCATATATATACACACACATAATTAGTCATATTAATGCCTCTAATACATTATGTTATATTATTCTAGTGTTTAAAATTTATTTATTTTTAATCATATTAGAATTTTATATTGTAGATAGTTCTTTTAATTGTATTAATTTTTGAATTATGAATATGACTATAAACTTTGAATCTAAATATGAAAAAATTTAACCAAAAAGAAAAGGAATATAAAAATTAATTAAATCTTAAAAGAAATTTATTGATAAATTTGTTAGTAGTAAATAAAATAACAAAGAAATTTAAGTGAAAAAATATATATGTTTGTATTTACTTTTAAAACTAAGGTCTTAAAAGAAGTTTTGCAAATAAAATAAAATAATTTAATTGACAAACTAAATTATATAAAAATATTATTTTCAATCTTTAGATGAATCAATCATTACAAAATTTTAGAGATATTACCTATCCCAAGATTAAAATATATAATTGGAAAAGACATTTTTTAGATTGGAGGAATATATTATGGTGATTCTTTATTTTTCTACGGTGAATATCCAGAGCAAATGATTGTATACGTGTAAGTTTGGTTATATGAATTTGTGCGCGCCAACAGTGAGGTTTATGGGCCAATCCACCACTTGGGCTCACAATCTATTTATAATGTGGGCTTTGGATTTCCTACTGTTGGCAGTTCATGATTTGGAGACCCAACAACTCAACCTAATCTTACATACCTCTCTCCTTTCTCTCGTGTTGCTTTCCTTATATCTTCAGCTCTCTGTTTCCTCTCTCCCTTTCCACCCCCCCGCTCAAGATGAGGGGAGGGGTTATGATTACTCTAGGTTATTAGTGGGCAAGAGGGTCCAATTCCATTGCTTCTAAGTGGGTGTTTAGTTGGGAGTGGTAGTAGTGGCTTTGGAACTAGTTCCCACCTCAAGAGGGATTTCGGCAGCGATATTCCCCAGGACAATACCGGGCAGCTCAGATATAGTATCCCCGAGCAATCACGTTCTCGCCCGAGACGTAGTTGACCAGGCAAGCCCCGGATTATTAATCATGATGTGTACGGATCAAGATTACATGTCCAATGGGCCTTGGGTCAAGCATAGTGGCATGAGGCTCAAGCTTATGGGTTATACTGTAAGGTTGAAGTTCAAGGCTCAAGTGGGCCTGGGGACCCTATGCCGTACAAAATTATTTAATTATCATATGATTTGTTTAAATAAATTAGTAAATCATGTGATTAAATATTTATGGATAGACTATAGTATCATTAGGGCAATTTGGTACCTTCCTAAGTACTTAGTGCTTGGGATGGGTCGAAGGAAATTACTTTGAAATTAAAAGTGACATATTTTATTAAATTTGAGAGAGTTTGAGAAACAAGAATACAAATAAAAAATAAAGATTTTTTTTTTTTTTTTGGAGAGGAATTTAAAGATTTAAATGCTATAATGAAAACATTTTTACAAGAAAAGATAAAAATAAAAAAAAATAAAAAAGAAGCCAAGCAGCAATTATTGGGGGCCCATTTGGTAAGAAATTTCTAGTAACATTATTTAAGTATTATGAAAATACATGTGTTGTTTAAATAACGAAAACTATTACTCAAACAACATTACCAAATAGGACTTGGATGCCAGCACTTTTTTATTTTTTTGGGGGTGGGGGGAAGTATATGCGCACTTTGGTCTGTTGGAATTCCTGTTACGGTCTGCTCTTAAATTCACTCACTTAAAGCTTATCCTATTTTATTATGAAAAAAATTATAATAGCCAGGAAAAAAGGCCAAAAGGGTTTATGTCCTTAAATTTATGCAAAATCCAGGTTTGTTTGTTTGTTTATTTATTTAATTCAGCTTCAGCTTTTCTGCCTCTTACAACTCCAAGACAAAAAAAAGGAAAATTAATATGTTCCCACCAATCACACCAAAAGTTCTTCGATCGAAGTTTTAAGCCTAATCTACAATAGCAGATGGATTTTTTCTTTTTTTTAGCCTGCCGACGAACAAATGGCTCATTAATTAGATTAAATTTGCAATCAAATGAATCTTAGTATGATCAAGTATCAAGAATTAAAAGTAGAGCCAGCCAACTTTCCCAGATACAATATCTATGATTCTTGCTGTAAGGAACTTAGGATCAAATTCTCACCATTTTCCTTCAAAAACAGATCTTGTATGTAGATCTAATCCTTAAATTAAAGATCTTGCAATCATACTAATTGTAGCATAATTTCTATTTTCATCCCTTATAAACAACTAAAGGTAGAATCTCAACAATTGGTTCTACGCCCTAGTGACATTCTGACTCAACATAAATATCTAGGAAAAATTATTGTTTTCCAAGTGAGCTGACTCGGTTGAGTTAAAACTGAGTCCATAATTCTCAACTCAAATCATAGCAATCCACATGATTCAGTTTATGGACGTGGCTTGGGTATAATGTCTTGTGCGCTGAACTTAATACGATGCGGCTACGATGCGGCCACGTGTCCATCAGTTATGACATATTCCTATTGTATCGGGTTTAATGCACATGATGATGCACTTATCCAAGCTTTATCCCGAGTTTATACTACGAGTTTTAAAGTATGATTGAACAAAGAATGTTTCTAGAAATTGGTGGCATTCCACAGCATCACTTGCCCATGAATATAAAACGAAAAGAGAAATGAGTTATTTAATGCTCCTTATAACCCCACAAAGGCCACAACATCCCACAAACTCTATCCTAATCTATTTTGATAACACTATAAAACAAATTAAACAAAAGTATAGAATAAGGAACATGAAATCTTCTACCTTTTGTACCTTTAAGCACACATGCTTAGCTGTTAGACAAGCTTTTTCTAGTACACAAGTATTTTATGGTTTCACTTTTTTGGTTATCCGTACTAACACGGATTAGCGGTGTCTAGCAGCACTAATTAATTCTAGAAACTTTCAAAATGATACAATGACTATCGGAGTACAGATCTTCCGTGCAATGAGGTTTAATTTGATAACTACAAAAATATTAAGGACGTTACACGCACATTTGCAAGAAGATAAGGGCAAATGAATGGTCCAAAGTGGTCTCTTCTTCATTTTTATTTGGCAAACATGATCAAACCACTTAAAAGTATTTAAATTTCTAAGAGATTTCTCTATTTCAAGGGGGTCTTGTTCAGTCGATTCACTTATTCACTAATATACAGTGGCGGAGTTAGGAATTTATTTTTGGGGGGGGGGCCATATATAAATTTTTGTGTGTGTGTGAAATGTAAAATAGTAATATACAACACTTCATAACTCAATTTTTTCCCTTTTATTTGTTGAGATAATTTTTAAAATACTTATGTGTTCATTTTAAAGATGATGAATGTTTAATTATTGTAATTTGTTGACATATGTATTTATGGATTGTATTTTATTTAAATGAAAATTAAGTTTATTTTTAGACTTTCTTAAATACATATATGTATATTATCAGGTATGAGGAGCTAAAATGATAAGGTTATTTAAAAATTTACAAAATTTTAAGAATATTTTAAAAAAAATTATTATTTTCAAAAATTTTGGGGGGGCCCAGGCCCCCCTTGGTCATCAAGTGGCTCCGCCACTACTAATATAACCAGCTTAATTTAATGTAAAATAAAACGAAACAAAAATTAATTAAAGTTTTAGTGCTAATTAATGAGCTAATTATATCTTTTAGGAGATCTCCTCCTTCAAAATCAATTCAAAATTTTTTTTTTTTTTTTTTTTTGGAGATCAATTTTGTTGGTGATCAATTTTTATTTTAAACTACTTCAATATTTAGTTTTCAACCTTATCTGCTCTTATTTTCAATTTAACCTTTTATATTCCTTCTCCAATTATAGATAATCTTATTTTATATAATCTAGTGATATTTCTTCACTTTTTTCTTTTTTCTTTTTAAGCAGAGTATTTGGGATTCAACTAATCATGAATATGGGGATATGGGGTTTGGGGGTTAAGAAAAGGGGAAGTGTAATCTTCAAATGAAACTTTTTTGCTCAACAGAAAAACATAGTATCAAATGAAACTTGAAAACATGCATACTAGGACTTCCTTTTGTAAAAAGGAATATAATTTTAGAAAAAGAAAAAGCATTCAATTATTGAAAATACTTTTAGTTGATATCTATAATGTCTTTTTTTTTTTTTTTTTTTAGAGGAATTAGTTAGTTAAGTTAGCATTGAAATAAACGAAAATAATGTCTTGTAGTTGTTAATCCAAAAATAAACGAAAAGCGTGTGAAGCATTGTCCTAGCTCTTACCTAGCTTGGGAAATATAGAAACATTTTAATAATATTATAGTTTTTGGTTCAGTGAGTCAAAACTAAAAAGAAAAGGGTTTTTTCTTCTTCTTTTTTCTTCAAAAGAGAAGAGGATGTTCAAATCAATAATGGCAACTTTAAAAAATAAATAAAACACTATTTATGTCTTTTTCACTAGTAAATATTACTCTCTTTTTTTCCCTTACAGTAAGTAGAGGATAAGTAAAAGAGAGGGATTGGAATTTAGGTTTGCTTATTTATTTATTTATTTATTTATTGTTGTCTTGTTTTGGTTTTTTGTTTTTTGTTTTAATAGTTAGATAGTGGGGAGAAGGAGGTGGAGTTCAACCACATACATAAGGCTCTACAAAAAAATGTCAGGGGCTATTACTTGAACATACTTAATATTTTTATAATAATTTATCAAAAGAAAATTTTTAAAAAAAATGTTTAACTTTTTTGCTTAATCTTAACACATTCTTATTAAGTTTGATGGACACTTATGTACCAATTTTTTTTTTTTTTTTTTTTTCTAATAGACACTTTTTTTATTCATCTTCTGGTTTATCAAATACTTTATTTGCATTATGTTTCTAATTTTTTCTATACCATTATATATAACATAATATATAGTATTTTAGAGAAATTACACTTTACCATTCTAAACTATACTCCTTATTATACTTTGCACTATAAACTTTATAAATAGATTTTTTGCTCCCTAAACTATAACATTTGTTGCACTTTGTACCTAGACATCAAGTTTGCTGTTAACTTAGATGGAAATTCAAAATTTAAGGTACAAAGTGTAATTGAGAATATAATATTTAGGGTAATAAAGTATAATTTCTTCTTTATTTTTAAGGAATTGAAAAGATGGGCAATTGAGTCTTTTTACATGGTGCCATGTTTTTCAATCCAAGTTAACAGCAAACTTGACGTTGGGATGCAAAGTGTAACAAGATGTCATAAGTTTAGGGTGCAAAACATGCATTAGAAAAGTTTAAAGTACAAAGTATGCACTCAAAAAGTTAAAGGGAGCAAAGTGTTATTAGGATGATAGTTTTGACTTTTAGGTGATAAAGTGTAATTTTTACCATACTTTAACTTGACTCCCTTAAAACAAATAAATTCTCTGCTCTTTGATTTGTCATGACATAATTAAATGTGCAGCCCATAAACCATATGTCTTTTTATTTTATATTAACAAAATATCCCCCATGAACTCATCAACCACCAACTCACAATTTTTTTGAGTTAGATTTTATTTTGATCTCCAAATGCTGTGGCCCCTAATTAATTCGATCCCAAGCTTAAATAAAACAAGAATTTCCCAATTACGTAGTACTCCACTGTCACCATTAAAATAAAGAAAATATAAGTAGCTCCCCAGGCTCAAGCCTGTCCTAGTCCAATCCATTACCATTACTATTATAAACTAGTTTCTTCTGTCACAGCATGAGCATGTCCTGGCCAGTGGCCACTCAAGCTCCATAGCAACGAAATTTGATACATCCTTTGTCTGCAGAAACACTTTTTTTTTCCAGATATAGGACCCGCCAGAACCACCACGTGTCCTCTAGGTGACGTGCCAAGATCATCAATACCCTTAATATTTTAATACCGCAATACTCAAAATGGTATCCAACAAGTTCCATTTTATAAAGATTTACTGGAGATTGCATGTATCAATCTCCTTAAGAAGTAAGCTAATCCAACAGCTGCTGTAAGCCTATTGGTGTTCCAGTAATTTTCAAGTTTTAAAATTCCACCACCCACCTATATTTTATGTTTAATTTCCTAGATTATGCTTTATAGCTAATAATTTTTAAATTGTATAAATGCATAAGGCCTCCCATCAAAAAAAAAAAAAAAAAGCATAAGGCCTATTACACGTGTCCTATGGCCATCCGATTCCTATTTCTCTTTTGTCTCACTTTAACATCAACACATATAATCTATCTAATTGATTTGGATCCTTATTAGAGGATGTCACCCAATCCCTGAGCAGATCTTTGGATTCCTTAAATGACCTCCTATGTAACAAAATTATTGAAATTATTGTCATCAATGTCCCAAGTTCTTACTGCTTGATGTAAACATTATGGTTGCTTGATTGGCATGATAAATTTGGATTAGTAATAAATCATGGGGTTTCAATTACTCATGAACAATACTAGGGATTTGTGAATAGAACATTCTTTCTTTATTAAAGTGGTATGTTGTGACTAGAGTAATACAATCACTTAACATATATCCATTATTGACACAATTTTTATTATGTACTAATCACACTAGACTATCTTAATAGTTATGAGAAATATTATAATTCCACCCCCTACACCCCTCCCCCTCCTGAAAAAACAAAAAGTGGATAAGGGTATTTGGTCATTTTATAGGTGATGACGCCTTACTCTTTAAGATCACCAGTACCTTAACACAGTGGCTGAAAGGATTTGGATGATTTGAAAACGACTTCAAATTGACTGATGGAATGAAGCAGGGGCCTCGGGGCATATATAAATATGCCACAAGCACTAACCCCATGTGCCACAGAATTTGGAAGACATAGCATTAAGTTAAGCATCATACAAACAAAGCATTTGCTCTCTTCAAACATTACATGAACTGGGAGGTCATGGCAGGCCAATTGGGATGGGGTATGATGGAAGATGAGGGCTGGAGGAAGGGACCTTGGACCTCTGAGGAAGATAGATTGCTTATTGAGTATGTCAGGTTGCATGGTGAAGGAAGATGGAACTCTGTAGCTAGGCTTGCAGGTAACAACTCTGCTCTGTTAAACATCTTATTAAGCAACTTATTAATATTTCCCCATAATTCTGTCACTTTTGCATTTCTACCTAGCTACTACATATTATACGGGCTTGGAAAAAAGTGACAGGGTCTCAGCTTCATACCCCTGTCAATGATGTCAATTTTTTCTTTTTTAATTAAGTTCATGTGGTTAAACAAATATTAGACCCCTAAGTTGTAGCAACTTAAACTGTGAAAGGACTATTCTTTTCTACTATCACAGTGGATGCTGTTGTAAAGTTTCATTTCTGTTTGGTTTTTTGGTTTTTTCTTGTTATCTACTTACTGCTGTTGTAATCCCAATATCTAGGCCTATTTTCCTCTATTTTGGATTGATTGACAATATCTCTCTGTTTTTGCCTATGCAGGGTTGAAAAGGAATGGGAAGAGCTGTAGATTGAGGTGGGTGAATTATTTAAGGCCAGACCTCAAGAGGGGGCAGATAACACCTCATGAAGAGAGCATAATTCTAGAGCTACATGCTAGATGGGGGAACAGGTAAATTCTTACGCTAAGCTTTATGATCTTCAAATTTCTCAGCTTAATAACTTTTTTTTCTCATAGTTTGATTACTGAATCATGAAATTCAGGTGGTCAACAATTGCACGAAGCTTGCCAGGAAGAACTGACAATGAGATCAAGAACTACTGGAGGACTCACTTCAAGAAAAAGGCTAAAGTCACTTCCGAAGCCTCTGAAAAGGCGAAAAATCGCATTCTGAGGAGGCAACAATTTCATCATCATCAGCAGCAACAACAACAGCAGCAGCAGCACCAACAACTACAGCAGCAGCAGCATCAACAACAACAACAACAACAACAACAGCAACAATTTCAACTTAATCAAGTGGACTTGAAAAGGATCATGGCCTTTCTTGATGAAAATGACAATCGGGCCACGTGTGTACCTCAAGTGAGGCAAGAAATGATCACCATGTATCCCAACACCAATGAGGAGCAAGGATACTTTTATTCCTTGCTTAACACTAACAGCAGTGTGTCTGTGCCTGAGGCCGCAAACGAGGACATAATATGGGATGGATTGTGGAACTTGGATGATGTGCATGGCAATTTCAACGCAGCCAGTGTGACAAGCAGAGCTACTCTGCACAATCTAGTGGCTCCTTTTTGTTAAATTTTAACTTTGTTTCAATTTTGTTAGCAAACTAGTCTGCACAATCTAGTTTCCATCAAGATATGAAGGCTCTCAAGTCTCAACTAGGTTGTTCCAGTCGATGTACTTGTCCTGTACTCTTGGTTGCTAATAATGCAATCCAGGTAACATATTATCTATTTTGTCAATAAAGTGGTCCAATTTTTACACTTAAAAATGACGTGTGTATATTTAAATTGATTAAGGGTTTTTTTTTTTTTTAATTAGTTGTCTGATATTAGATGTGATTCTAAGAAAGTTCAAATGTCATGAATCAGCTAGTAGTACCGTGTTGAATTTGATCATGAACACTCTATGTTGATTTTCATATAAGTACAAGAAAAATTATTATTTTCTCAACTAGGTTGTTCCAGTCGATGTACTTGTCCTGTACTCTGGGTTGTTAATGTTGCAATCCAGGTAACCTATTATCTATTTTGTCAATAAAGTGGTCCAATTTTTACACTTAAAAATGACGTGTGTATATTTAAATTGATTAAGGGTTTTTTTTTAATTAGTTGTCTGATATTAGATGTGATTCTAAGAAAGTTCAAATGTCATGAATCAGCTAGTAGTACCGTGTTGAATTTGATCATGAACACTGTATGTTGATTTTCACATAAGTACAAGAAAAACTATTATTTTGCTTCTTTTTCTTTTTTCTTTTTTTTAAAAAGTTTATTTGCCAAAATAAAAAAATTAATTTTCTTAAGATTCAAAATTCATTGCTATTTTGCCTTTTTTTTGGGTCTGCTCTGCACGTACTCTTCCGGAATTACATGGAGGAAAAACATGAGTTAAAAGGGAGGAAATGTACAATATAAAGCACCAAAGGAACCAAGTAATCAGTGCAACTTTAGAATGAAAGTCATTGTTTAATCAAAGGATGTCATTAGAACATAAAAAACCATTTACGCATATGATTACTGCATCCTTTACACTAATATATAGCTCTCATTGGAACATAAAGAAAACATTTTAGAATAGACTTACTTCATAATTCTACATTCGTACAACTCATGTTTAACTTTTCATGATCCCTGTCGTTATATTCTTTATGCAGGCATGAGTACCATATAGACAAAAGCTATCTTATTTTATTAATTAATTGAATTGTTAATCTATGTTAAGATAAGAACTAGATTCTCTGCATTGGGCATATTTCATATTATCATTTGTGACTGCCTGATTTTTTTTTTTTAAAGAAAATTTTAATGTTATTTTTTGAGTCTTATTTTTTTCTTTTAGAATATTTTTTTTAATTAAGTTTCTCGTGCTCAAAACTTATTAACATAAATATCTGCGATTCAACATCCTAAGAGTATCTATACTAATGTAATTCTAAATTTCAAAAAAAAAAAAAAAGTTTCTAAATTATATTGAATCCTACTCATGCATATGCAACAAATGAGGGGCTATTTTATGTTATGCCTATTTGGGGAAATATTGCAGTGTTGATGGGTGAAACTAGAAAGCTTTCCAAAAAATAGGATGCTCTCCTTTTGAAATAGAAATATTTTATAGTTTAGATTAAATATAATAAACTTAATGGTCCAAATCATTTAGAATTTAAAAATAGCACCATGGGTGGGGAAAATGGGCCTTTGCCCTTATTTTGAAAAAAAATCTAGCATAATATCCCATTTTTGAAACTATTAAGCACTGTGATCCTGTTTTGAAACTTAATTTTTAAAAAATCGAGTTACAGGTAGAACTTGACATTACCAATGTCAAGTTCTATACATATTTTGCTACTTAATTTTTAAAAAAAATTTAAGTGAAAAAACTCGACTTTTTTTTTTTTTTTTGCTAAAGTCGAGTTTCAATTAAAAATTTACATATAACTCGATTTTGAGAATATCGAGTTTTATACAGAACTCAATTTTGTTAAAATCAAGTTTCAAAAACAGAAACATGGTGCTTAATAGTTTCAAAACCGAGACATTGTACTAGATTTTAAAAAAGAATAAGGGCAAAATCCCATTTTTCCCGCCATGGGTAGCAAACTTTTTCAATTTTGTTAAAATCAAGTTTCAGAAACAAAAACATGGTGCTTAATAGTTTCAAAATCGAGACATCGTACTAGATTTTAAAAAAGAATAAGGGCAAAATCCCATTTTCCCCGCCATGGGTAGCAAACTTCGTCAATTTTGTTAAAATCAAGTTTCAAAAATAGAAACATAGTGCTTAATAGTTTCAAAACCGAAACATTGTACTAGATTTTAAAAAAGAATAAAGGCAAAATCTCATTCTTCCCGCAATGGGTAGCAAACTTTGGACTTTTAGTTTAGTGATGTCATAGTGGGTCTTCGGCCCATTTTGTGTGGTGAAGTCTTGTTAAATGCAAGCCTTAAAATTCTTTCAAAACCGGGAGTGTTGGGTAAGGTCCAACTGTGTGGTGTAAAAATAATTCTTAGGAGCTCTTTTATATTTTATTCTTTTTCTTTTGCTGACTAGGCCGGTGTATTCCAATGAGGTTAAGCCATGTGGCATGTGAAAAGAAAATTCTCATCAACAAAGACAAAACCCATGCAGGCTTTAATTTTTCTCTTTCAACTCAGATTCACACGACTCTCAAAAAAAAAAAAAAAAAAAAAAAAAAAAAAAAACTCAGATTCACCCCAAAAGGGGAACACTTTCAACCGGGTAATCGTAATACACTGAAGCATTTTTGTCCAAGTTCATCTTATCTTATGTTACTAATTCCAATTTATTCTACGGTTTCAACTTGATTTTATTTATATTTTCCTCTCAATTAGTTTTTGACCACGAAAAAGGAAATTAGAGTCATTTCACGATAAAACATCAATTTATTCTTATGCTCTGTGAAATATTTGTTCATATGCTATTTTGTTTATATTGATTTTTGTGGTAATTGAGAAGGTGTACGAGTTTCAAAAATAATGGAGAGTTATTGTACGGCATATAAGTTATAACTCCAATCTTTAATTCTATAAACTCCTACCAATACAATAATAAGTATAATATTTATGAAAATAAATATGGTGATAATGCTCATTACTTGAGTTATTTTTATGAGTCTATATATACCTAATTGCACCATTCCTCAAAATACACATCTATATGTATAACAATATATATGTATGTAAGAAATGATTTACAATTATTCATATTTTGAGAATGGTTGGACAAAAAATGGTGTTCTTGTGGTATAGCTTTTTCCTATGAATTAGTGCAAATTCGTGGAGCTTACAACATATGTGACTAAGCTATTGTATCTTGGGAGCGTTGTGCTAGTGACTCTGTTACACCAGTTGAGATGTATTTTTGATATTCTTCCACAGTGATGCGAAACACCTTAAAAAGAGTGAATGTTGCGCTTCAACCGAGCTATGTACCACGGTGATATCTTCCTTATTATTCTTATTACTAAAAGTTTATTTGCACATTATATATGATTATTGATTTGAGTGATTAAAATATTAAGTGAAAGTTTATATAATTTGTTGTGAGCTTATTATATGATTGTAAATTATAAATTATTTTATTGTTTTTAAACCACGAAACCAACAGTTGGCCATGACTACAATTAAGAGTCAAGAGAATAACTTAAAGCTATTTGTTAAGAAAGGTGTGAAATAAGTGTCGGTCTGGAAATTGTTTATTTTTGATAACTTATTTGCATAGCATTTCTCAAAAAATATAGTTTTTGATGATTTTTACATTAAATGTGTTACAAAAAGTTAGTTTATTTCAAAAAAGCTAAAAGTTAAATTATTTGAAAAAAGCTGAAACAAAAAAAAAAAATAAATAAATAACAAAAAACAAAAAAATTCAACAATTCCCGAACACAAACTGAAGTGAAACGATTGGACTATATGCTAATATATAGTTTTTATTTTAGAAGTCGCAAACTGAAGCAAAAAGACAGCCCAAGGAATTGAAGCATATCTTTTGTTATTTCACTGCTTCAAGTGATTTGTTACCACCACAACACCATCACCTCTTTTGTGAAGATGTTTGGGATTACATTGGACTATATATATGCTTTATAGCTCCTATTTTAAGAATTCGAATCTATTTTTAAAATCACTAATATAGAAAAAAGCACATAAACGTGCTACCATAATTTTGATCAATGGTTTTTTTTTTTTTTTTTTGGATAGGTAAATTTTATTCCAAAAAACCAAGATATACAACAAGGCTCAAAACACGAATCGGGGGTTCCTTCGTAGTTCCTAGTACCACAAACACTCACTATACCTAGCATTATAAATTGATAAAAAAAAAGCACCCAACCTGAAACTAAACTCTCACATCCTGAGAGTGCAAGGAACAAGCTTTGACAAATTAAGAAAGTATTGGGATTCTTGACTCCCCCCAGCACAGCACACACTAACAATAAGAAAAGAAACGCCTCACATCTTTAGATGCTAAGGACATCAAAGCTTAACCTATATTACAAAATTCAGCAAAATAATAAAACTTTAGAAATGATTTTTCTATGAAGGTTAAGATTCCTTATTAGCGTTCACATCCTCCTTCACAAATTGGAGCTTCCCTCTTCCTCTGCCTCATGAAATTGAATCACATATTACAACTTTCTCTCTTGATTGCTTTAATTTCTAAAAATTCTCACAGGCTTTCCTCTTAATTAACTTCTTTGTTGATTCTCTTCCTGAAAACCAAAAAAAAAAAAACAACAACAACAACAGTTTTGGAAAATAATTTTTGTAAGTTCTATTACTAAATATAAACATTTGTAAGTTCTTTTCTGCTCTCTGAAAATATTTTTTTGGAAGACTGTTTTCATAATACACAACTAGGCAAATCCAAAGTCTCTTTTAAGATTGAGGGTTTATCTTCCTTTA